>NC_139627.1:25409586-25437086 GCF_964638095.1 Poromitra crassiceps | reverse complement strand
ATTTTGTCTGTTTGCACATGCACACGCACACGCACACGCGCACACACACACGCACACGCACACGCACACTAAAATGGCCACCACTGGTGTACTTCATCTCCCAGAGTGCTTCACTCACTCACTTTTGGATTGTGCCATGTGGGTGGGGAGATGGGTGGAGCTATGGCTATAAAAGAAGTGCAAAACTTGCCCCAAACCCCAGTCTGCTGCTACAGAGGTGCTGTGAGCCAGTCCAACTCATGCTGACCTTAAAGGTGAATTGCATATGTTTTTTTCTTTAGCATGGTTAAAATATATTGTTTATTGTTGCTTTAATTGATTGTTACATTGTTTGTTTATTGCTAATTTGATGTCATTTGGATTGCTTGTTAACATTGTGTATTTGGGTAAATAATTCTGTTTGTGTTCTTATCCACAGACAACATGCTGATTGCCTCACTGTCACTTTTGATGTTGGGAAAATAAAATCACCCTGCACCTTGTCCTGCTGTGTGCCTGCCATCTTTCCTTGTGGTTTTATCTGGGTCCAGTGCTGAGGGGTCACATTGCCCTCACCTGTAGGTGTGACACGCATTAACCGCTCATCCTGGCTGATATTTTACCACATGTTGAGCAGAGTTGCTTTAACTTAAGAACACATAATTTGATAATTGTAAACCCAGTTCACCAATGTTTACACTGCAAAATGTATCACCAATGTATTTTACATGAAACAGAAGTTGGCGGGCTTGTAATCCTGCAGTGTGACTGACATCAATCTGAGCCAATCAGAGTTGGGCTGTGGTCAGGCTCTGTACCAGGTGCACTGAATCACTGATGAATGGAGATGGTGCAAGACAGTTGGCAGTATAGAGGGAACGTTTTTTAACATCCAATTCAACTTATCTTTGAAACCTGCTGAATGAAACCTCCAAAAGCCAAATCCGTGAGTTTAAAGGGAGGTTTACACAATCTGAAATATATTTTCAATGTTATGTAAAGGGAGGTATGAAGGTAATTTGAAGTGACGGCAATGTGTTGTGATTTGAAATGTATTCCTATCTTGTGTTTTAATTAAAGCCAACTGAGATGTTAGTTTTGGCCTTAAAGGGACACTCCACCGAAACAATGCTTATTTATTTTGCACATCTCGCACATCCGAAAACAGTTTAGCAGGCATTCATTTAGTTTGACACTTATTGAGTTGATTTGTGAAAGGTATAGTTTGGTTTATTTTAAGTGGGGTACTATGCGGTACTTGCATGCAGTCGGTGTACTGGGTAAAGCACTCTGGACGCATCACACACAGAGATAGAACTGTACTCTAACCACAACAGGCACAGAGCTGTCTGCTGAGTGAAGTTGACCATGAGCAAAAACATAGAAAAAACAAATACATAGAATGCTTCCATACTGCTCAGCTGGTGTAATCAAACTCTCCACAAGCCCTGAGATGCCAAGTTGACTTGAAAATGTCATTTACACCCTGATTCTAGCTTAAATGTTCACTGTAGCAAGGTTGTACCTTAGTTGGTGTAATTCAGCCGCTAGCTCCAGTGCACATTGCCACACACATATACACCTATACACACACACACACACACACACACACATACTCACACATATATACACACACACATATACACACTTACACACATATACACTAACACTACTATTACTACTGCTACTACTGCTTGAACCCGGTCAGGTCACCAAATCTCAACCAAACTTTGTGCACTTGTGCACATACCAACTCTGATTAAATGTGCAATTCAGTGTCTATATTATCTGACATACACCCCCCAAGTCACCAGAAGCTTGGACCCCGCATCGCCGCTTGCGGCTATATTTCTTTTTTTTATTCTCCGCTAAAACAGTATGCACGGCAAAAACCGTAAGGGGTACAGTAGCCAGACTTTGCACATAGGTTGGAAATGTGCCCCACTACTCAGAGACAAAAAATTAGCCATATTGGCCAGATGGTGGCGCTATAACAGACCCTTTTGCGTATTGACCCATAACTGCTGAACCGTGAGACGTAGAATCAAAATTCCTCATCTGCTGGATTCCCTGGATCAATACGCATCTATCCATATAGACCACGCCCATTTAAGTCTGCTAGATTTTCCGCCATCTTGGACTTTGTCAATAACCTATTTTTGCTATCTCCTCCCAGGCCATTTGCCTGAATGAGCGCAAACTTTTTCTGTGGCATCTCTGGACTTACCTGACCAAAACTCTTACACAGAATTTGGATACGTGAAACCGTCTTGAAATGATAAATGTTTAAACTTTTGTGTATTTACTTTTGTTCTTTTCCTGCCCTAAAAGTGTGTGGATCTCAGAAACCATACACCCCCCATCACCCAAACTTTCCACACAGGTTCACGACATCACTGTCCATTAAAGCACTCAATAGTAAGAGATAACGCAGACCAACTTAGTACAGCTCATCATGTTCTATTCTTAGGGAAGCGGTGCAATACTTAATAATTTTTCATTTCAACATTTTCTCTTTTTTTGTGGAGGGCTGGTGCAATATTTTTACCACTGGGTATGCTTGATGTATATGTACACTGTAGGAATTTAATGTGAATTGTCGTTTGATTGCACTGTCTATATGTCAATATGTATGTCTAAACGCTGTGTCTCTTGATGCCCAAAAAGAATTTCTCCCAAGGGAGACAATAAAGGCTAATTCAATTCAATTCAATCACCCACTACTCAGAGTAAAAAAATTACACCAATCCACCAGATGGTGGCGCTATAACAGCCAACCACCACTACTACTGCCGCTGCTGCTACTACTACTACTACTATTCTTAGTACTTCTGCTGCTACTATTGCTACCACTCCCACTACTACCAACACTACTACTACTACTATTACTACTACTGCTACTACTACTACTACTAGTACTGCTTGGAAACCGTCAGGTCACCGGATCTACACACACACACACACACACACACACACACACACACACACGCACACGCGCACACACACACACACACGCGCACACGTACACACACGCACACACATATACACCACACCTGCACCTAATTCTGGACTGATCACCACACACCTGCACTTAAGACGCTAATCAGCCTCTACACTCAGTGTGTGTCCGTTACTGCAGTAGAGGCTGTGTTGGTGTTTCAGTTGGTGTTTATCCTCCCTTCAGATGCATTATTAAGTAAGTTGTAGTTTTGTTAGCCATTGTTGAATTGCCATTCCAAGCCATCCTGATCTTAAAGGTGAATTGCATATGTTTTTCTCTTTAGCCATGGTTAAAATATATTGTTTATTGTTTGTTTGATTGTTATATTGTTTTTTATTGCTAAACATACTACTTCCTATGACTATTTTGTCTGTTTGCACACGCACACGCACACGCGCACACACACACGCACACGCACACTAAAATGGCCACCACTGGTGTACTTCATCTCCCAGAGTGCTTCACTCACTCACTTGTGGATTGTGCCATGTGGGTGGGGAGATGGGTGGAGCTATGGCTATAAAAGAAGTGCAAAACTTGCCCCAAACCCCAGTCTGCTGCTACAGAGGTGCTGTGAGCCAGTCCAACTCATGCTGACCTTAAAGGTGAATTGGATATGTTTTTTTCTTTAGCATGGTTAAAATATATTGTTTATTGTTGCTTTAATTGATTGTTACATTGTTTGTTTATTGCTAATTTGATGTCATTTGGATTGCTTGTTAACATTGTGTATTTGGGTAAATAATTCTGTTTGTGTTCTTATCCACAGACAACATGCTGATTGCCTCACTGTCACTTTTGATGTTGGGAAAATAAAATCACCCTGCACCTTGTCCTGCTGTGTGCCTGCCATCTTTCCTTGTGGTTTTATCTGGGTCCAGTGCTGAGGGGTCACATTGCCCTCACCTGTTCATAGGTGTGACACGCATTAACCGCTCATCCTGGCTGATATTTTACCACATGTTGAGCAGAGTTGCTTTAACTTAAGAACACATAATTTGATAATTGTAAACCCAGTTCACCAATGTTTACACTGCAAAATGTATCACCAATGTATTTTACATGAAACAGAAGTTGGCGGGCTTGTAATCCTGCAGTGTGACTGACATCAATCTGAGCCAATCAGAGTTGGGCTGTGGTCAGGCTCTGTACCAGGTGCACTGAATCACTGATGAATGGAGATGGTGCAAGACAGTTGGCAGTATAGAGGGAACGTTTTTTAACATCCAATTCAACTTATCTTTGAAACCTGCTGAATGAAACCTCCAAAAGCCAAATCCGTGAGTTTAAAGGGAGGTTTACACAATCTGAAATATATTTTCAATGTTATGTAAAGGGAGGTATGAAGGTAATTTGAAGTGACGGCAATGTGTTGTGATTTGAAATGTATTACTATCTTGTGTTTTAATTAAAGCCAACTGAGATGTTAGTTTTGGCCTTAAAGGGACACTCCACCGAAACAATGCTTATTTATTTTGCACATCTCGCACATCCGAAAACAGTTTAGCAGGCATTCATTTAGTTTGACACTTATTGAGTTGATTTGTGAAAGGTATAGTTTGGTTTATTTGAAGTGGGGTACTATGCGGTACTTGCATGCAGTCGGTGTACTGGGTAAAGCACTCTGGACGCATCACACACAGAGATAGAACTGTACTCTAACCACAACAGGCACAGAGCTGTCTGTTGAGTGAAGTTGACCATGAGCAAAAACATAGAAAATACATAGAATGCTTCCATACTGCTCAGCTGGTGTAATCAAACTATCCACAAGCCCTGAGATGCCAAGTTGACTTGAAAATGTCATTTACACCCTGATTCTAGCTTAAATGTTCACTGTAGCAAGGTTGTACCTTAGTTGGTGTAATTCAGCCGCTAGCTCCAGTGCACATTGCCACACACATATACACCTATACACACACACACACATAATACTCACACATATACACACACATATATATACACACTTACACACATATACACTAACACTACTATTACTACTGCTACTACTGCTTGAACCCGGTCAGGTCACCAAATCTCAACCAAACTTTGTGCACTTGTGCACATACCAACTCTGATTAAATGTGCAATTCAGTGTCTATATTATCTGACATACACCCCCCAAGTCACCAGAAGCTTGGACCCCGCATCGCCGCTTGCGGCTATATTTATTACTGTTATTCGCCCACAGCAGCTAACCCTGCTACTTAGCTAACAAGCTAACGACTGCCAGATTCAGCCCTTGTCCTCTGAAGAAGGGATGAGTTCAACAATCACGCAAAGAAAGAAGTGGAGAAATGTGCCATAAATGACAAACAGGTGGTGCTCTGCATATCAGTGAATGTTTCACGGGATTATGCTCAGGTGGAGAGTGTGATAAAACAGGCTCAAGAGAAGCTGGGGCTTGTTGATATGCTGGCCTGGTCAACTGTGCTGGAACGTCCATTTGTGGAAGCTTTGAGGAAGTGGACGTGGATGGCTTTAGAAGGGTGATGGAAGTGAACTACTTGGGCAGTGTGTACCCAACGCAGGCTGTCATCACTGCCATGAAGGAGTGAAGAATGGGACGTATCATGTTTGTGTCTTCCCAAGCGGGCCAGATTGGCCTGTTTGGCTACACTGCCTACTCTCCATCCAACTTTTGCCCTTTGTGGCTTAGCAGAGCCACTGGATGGAGATGAAGCCATACACTATCTATGTGACGGTGGCATAACCCCCCGACACCGACACTCCAGGACTAGCTGAGGAGAATAAGACCAAGCCCCTGGAGACCCAGGTAATCTTTGAGACCTCTGGGGTTTGTCAACCAGAGCAAATGGCCAAAGTCCTCGTTGACCTGCTCTCAGACCTGCTCTCAGTCACATAGTGATTGAGAACTCTGAGAGCAGGTCACGTGGGGGATGGGTTTACCCAGGCTACTCATCACTCACCTGTGGAATGTCACCTGTCAGCTCCATCACAGAAAGCCTCCAGCAGATCGTGACCATGGGACTGTTTCAGACCATCGCCCTGTTCTACCTGGAGTGCTTTGACATCACTGTGCGTCGCTGCATGATCCACAGAGAGCAGTCGAGAGCAGCCCACAAGAGAAGAGCACAGTGACACAGAAACACCCCCCTGATTCCTGCTCCGTCCCTGCCCTCCCCCCTTCACAGCCACTGGAGAGACCCCCCCTTTTCTTCCCCTTCCCCCTGCGTGTAGGGGGCAAGGCCTTGTGTGCACATGTGATATATTGTCAAAATGGGGTGAAAGAAAATGGCAGGTATTTCCAATTCATTTGTCAGGTGATGTAGGCTTCACAGCCATTTAGAGTTTTCTATCCTTTCAGAGCATTCCAGTGACTTTTTGGTTTAATGCGTGCACCTGCTTCTTATGTGGAGCGGCCTTACTGAAGGGGGATGAAGGCAGAATAAACATCCCACAGCTTGTTATAAAAGTAGGCCTTGTAAACAACTGACACTTTAGATATTGGGCCTCCCTGCCTCCACTCACACAATGTTTTTCCCCCCTCGCTTGCACAGAGGAGCCTGGCTGTCCAATATGGCCTGAAATTCTTTCCCACCAGGGGCTAGTGAACACCAGAAAGGTAACATTTTGTCATTGTTGCATGCATCACACAGCTAGGTTGAAGGTTCACCTTATCAAACCTTTTTCAACAAATAAGTCCCCTCTACTCTACCTTTTTGCCAGGCAGCTGGCTGCCGGCCTACATCTGGCTCTGTCTGAAGGAAGGAAGCTGATTGACGGACAACCCTCAAAATGCTCGAGTCACATTAGTGATGACATCACCCACTTATGACATCACTCACTGATGGACATCACTGATATCACTGACATCACACTTGCTCAAGTGACATCACTCTGAACAGGCTGACTGACAACCCACAACCCTGAGGACGACGTCATCAGTGGCCGCCAGCCAGCTGCCTGGCAATATTTTCCCAGGCAGCCAGATGACAGATGAGATCACCAGTGATGTCATCAGTAACACACATGCCTGGCATAATGTGAATTTGCGCTTGTTACTCAACACTTGATTCGAGATCGGAGGAGGATCCGAGGAGGGCCATCGAGCAGTGACGGCTCTTGCACACCATGAAACGCTCGGCGGCATGCAGAGCGTGAAAGCCTCTTTGACGCTGCATCTTGATAGGCTGTCTTGCTCTATTTCCGCGTCTGATTGGTCCATTTCAACCTCGCGCCCCCTGCCGCTGGAACCGCCCAGCGTTTCGCTGTCGCAGACTAGAGGCGGCTTGTCTCAGCTTCACGCTCGCGGGGCGGGACTAGGGCGGGACCTTTCGTTAAAGCTACCCAATGACAGCTCTTCCTACATATTTCGTCCAACCACCCTTCTGTGTACATCTACCTGAAAATGTTTCTACAGGCTACAGCTCCAAGCTGGAAGCTGGTTTCCACGCCCACAAAACGCTGCGTCACAGCGGAAAAGCGATTTTCCCATTGTAGATGTGCACGAGGCGTGAGGGAGGTTGGTGTGCTGGCATGACGGCCGAGAGGTCCGGGAACATGGAGGTCGAATAGGAGAGTGAGGCGGTCAGAGGGAGGAACATTGAGGAGTTGTTTGCAGCCTCTGGTGAAAGAAATCCTTCAGCTTTGACTGACAGGCTGCTCTGCTGTCATGGAGTCCGTGGGCTGGGTTAAAGCTGTGGTACCAACAATTTGAGCAGCAAGCCTGGAGCTTTTTCTGATGGGAATATTGTTGCTTCCTGGTTTTGGCAGAGCATCACCGTTGCTTCTTTCTAACTCTGGAAGTGCTGTACTATTTCACAAGATGAGTAACAGAGCTGTGGGGTGGGAGGGGTCGGCCATGATTTTACAAGACCGCTTCAGCGTCCTGGCGGTGTGCAGGTCCTGAAGGGATGGCAGGTTACACACGTTCAGCACAGCAGATTAACCGCCGTTTTATTTCAAATTTACGTTGAGATTGTAGGTTTGCAGAGATGTGAAATGCCACATTTTCAGAAACATTTTGCGGATGTTTTGTTTCAAATTTACGTTGATATTCTACATATGACTGGTTTGCAGACCATATGCCATTTTATTCTGGCGATTGGGTTGTTTCCAATCATTGTCATTGTTTTCTTTTTTGTAAAATAGTCTGTAGTAGGGGTGCACCGATCGATCGGCAAGCAATCTGTATCGGCCAATTTTGACCTCAAATATGCGATCGGCTGATTGCCGATATTTCGGCTGATTGCCGATGTTTTTTTATATTAAAAAAAAAGAAGAAAAAAAAGGCTAATCAGGCTTTCCAACGATATAAAATACAATGCCAATTGGTATTATTAAAGGGGAGAAATAATCGACCTAAAATAACGTTTCCAAACTTTCTTTGAGGAGTTTATATATCGGTGATCGGTGATCGTAATCGGTGATCGGTTGATGATCGGTTGGGCAGATATTTCCCATAGGCGATCGGCAATCGGTGATCGGTGGCAAAAAATGTGATCGGTGCACCCCTAGTCTGTAGCAATATATAACAAAATGATATGCTTATTCAACATAAAATCAACATTCATCAATATTAAATGTGTTAAAGTCAGTGGTCATTTCAGAACCAAGACAGGTCCTCTGCTCTCAGGTGCTGATGCTTGTTTTCACGTTTAAATACTATAATAGTCTGTTACTGGATGTCAGAGCGCTATCCATGGTACTGATACCTTGCTCTATGACCTGTGTGTGTGTGTGTGTGTGTGTGTGTGTGTGTGTGTGTGTGTGTGTGTGTGTGTGTGTGTGTGTGTGTGTGTGTGCGTGTGTGCGTGCGTGTGTGCGTTTGTGTGTGTATGTTGCTTGCGTGTGTGTACTTCGTAACTAACGTGTACTAGGGCCCCGTCAAAATTGCTTGCACTGGGGCCCCTCATGACTAGCCTATGCCACTGGTTGTTTCTGCTGATGTTGAGATGAAATCAGCAGAGCTTTAACGAGTGGAGCGTTGCCTTATAGTGGCTGTGTTTAAACAGATGGAAATGTAGGAGAAAGAACAGAGAGAATTTACTTCTGCTGGCCAAGAAAAGATGACTTTTCTCTGGGGTTTTGCAGCGTGGAGCTTTCTGCAGGATATCTGAGCCAGACAGACGCTGTGGTTTGGACTCAGCGGATTTGCTGCATTCATAGATTGTTTTTAATCATGAAATCACATTTTTGCTCATTGTCTGGGGGAGCAGTGAGTCAATACACTGATTGAAAGGTACAGAGAATGTAGAGTTGAGTAGAGCAGTATTTCTCAACGTGGACTGTCCGGGGACCACCAGGGGTCCTTGAGGGGGTTCCAGGCAGGGCCCCAGGAAACTGATGAGTTGTTTAGCATGTTTAGCAATATTTCATTTACAAGACATTCAACACAATTAGAGAATGAAGAAGAATGACTGTTTTGATCATAGTTTCGCTCCACAGTCATGGAATTCTGGACAAAATCAGATCTGACAACAAAAATATTTGGGTCAGAGAGACGTGAAAACAACTGTCATATGTGAGCTGGTTGTACTTTACTGTATTTACTCATATTCAAATGCACTAAAAGTCACTTCTACCACCGGTCTTGCCATCTAAACACTCTCATTCAGTTTATAATTCTGTGTAAGGATGACAAGCTGGTAAAAAGGAGGATTACATTTTCCTCATTCTGACCTAGCCTACCTCCTAGTAAAGAAACTTGTGCTGACCTGGCAAATCTGTGGAAAGTAGACATCTAAAATTTGCAGCGCCAGTGTCAGCAAATGAACAATGTAAACAACCAAGTATCTGTGCATGAGGTTATTTGACTCACAGTGTGAACCACTGAGGCCAGTCTAGAATAACAAGTTTAGCTGGAAAGACAATGGAAAATAATGTTTGCACAGACCGTCTGTAACCAGTTAGAGTAAGTGGCCATTCACACTATACGCCGAAGCAACGGCAAAGCCACGCTGACCCACGCAGTTTAATTTCGGCGCCCTTGTTAACAGGTGAGACGGATCACACCAGCCCCATCTCCGTCTCAGGGTCACCACCCTCAGTGGTGACCCTGAGGGTCCCTATCACTTATAGGACCACCATGGAAACAATGCTAAGCTGATGCTATGTGCTCTGACGCAGGCCAAAGCTGCCGCTGCAACGGCAGCCGCCTCATCCTTCCACCCAGCCAGCCTGGTGAGCTGCTGTTCGGGCTGGCCGGCCAAGTCTGTGTTTCTGGCTGGGAGTCAGCTCCCCTAGCCGCTTGCTGGCATGGCTGATTTCCATCTAACATCTGTGGGTAAGGCCTGCTTCACATGGGTCACAGAGCACTTTCTGTACGGAACGTCTTGGGGGATCAGAGACATTTGTTTCTGACAAGTTCCAGTAGTGTGGTGAAGATGTTGGCATGCTGCATTCAAAATGAGGAGGAGGATTTCTCTGTGGAAGTAAAATATGAAGAAATCATAATGTTATGGACTGGGGAAGCTAAGCAGCTTTGGATATGATCAGTCCTTGGATGGGAGACCATCTGGTGCTGGAAGTGGTGTTGGAAGACCAGTAGGAGGTGCTCTTGCCTCTGGTCTCATGAATAATCTCCCCATCCCCAATGCTCCAGGTCTCTGACTCTGTCCTGTGAGTGAGCGCCGTTCTTCAGATGAGACATTAAACCAAAGTGAAAACCCTTGTAAAGCGCCATATGAATGCAATCAATTATTGTTATTACAAGGCCTGTACACTAAAAGCTCAAATAAACACACATGTACCCCCAAAGCATTGAGGTATGAGCTCCAAACAGCTCGCAAAATGCTCTGGGAAGAAGCTCCATTTGCTTGTTTAGTCCATGTTGACTCCGCTCTGCTGAAGCGATCCACTCTCATAACAGCCTAGCGATGCTATTGGCTGGGCTGTTGCACTGTGAGCGATGTTATTGGCTGGGGCTTTGCACATGTTGCTGCCTAAAAATGTCCTGAGACAGCAAAACAAATGTAAAATCAGGCAGGGCCAGCAACTCTTCACATAAACACACTGCCACACTGTTGTATGGGTCAGAAGTAATGGTTTTGAGGGAAAACTTTTATATAACTCTATATAATGTTTTTTAATTATATAGTTGCATAGTATACCCTTAAAGTACCAATCCGTGACATTTAAACCTAAAGAAAAGTCTGCTACTGTCTATCTAATTGATAGAACACAATAGTCTTTCAACCTATGGAAGAAGAAGAATGCCTTTATTGTCAATGAACAGCTCAGGAGTATTAACATAACATGCATGTCATTAACGGTGGGGGGAAACCCTCACAAACACGGGGAGAACATGCAAACTCCACACCGAAAGGACCTGGGATGGACTGGGGTTCAAACCCAGGAACTTCTTGTTGGGCACCAATGCTATGCTGATCAACCGCACCATGTCATTTTTTACATTATTCATCTAAAATGTTCTGGTAGCTGTCCTGTGAAAAATCCTCTGGTGCACAGGTGGCAATGGATGCCAGCTAGCTAGCATGATAATTTCAGAGTCAGTGTGACTTGTGTCAGAGAGGCCTCAGTTTGCCTCAGCGCTGGGGTGGGCAGCAGCTGGCGTAGAGGTCGACCGCCTTAACACTTTGACCAGGCGCAGGTTGCTAAGCAACTGTTATGCAGCACTCTGTTGTTCAGTTGTTGACAACACGCTCTTGTGCAGCTCTTGAACGAGCCTCTTCACCAGCATACTCAACATAATGTTCATTGTCCATATTTAGTATGGTCTATGTCCCACCCCCCTTTCAACCTCCCCCCCCCCCCCCCCCCTCCCCTCTGGGTCTTGAGTGAAGCACGTTTCCGTGGAAAACTCTTGATAGAGAGAGAGAATGCCTCATGGAGATCAAGCACGTGCAATCCAGTAGTAGCGTACTACTGTATCCATGGCCGCATAGCCACTATAGCAGCGGCACCAAACTCACATTCAGATTTCATATAGACAATCTTGTCAACAAATTACTTTTCTGTAATAGAAATAGATCTAACTTTCCTATGTTTTGTTGTAGGAAAAGGATTGTTGAAGCTGTTTTTCTCTCTGTCTTAGACTATGGTGATGTACTTTGTAGACATGTCTCTGCTTCTAATCTTAAACTCTTGGATGTCGTTTACCACTCTGTCCTTGGTTTGTTACTGTTTGATGTTTATAAAATCATCATTGCATTTTGTGTGAAAAAGTTGATGGTTGTCTCTGTCTCAGAGACACAATAATATTTATTTACTGATTGGCTACAGTATTTGGCTTTCACTAAAAGTCCCTATAGAGTTAGTACTGAGCTGGGAAGATCTGCCTTTTTGTTTTTATGCTCTGACCGCTTGGAACTCTTTGCAGAGGACTCTAAAATGTATACTATATGCTTGCAAGGTCTCCAGAAGACTCACCGCTGTTCAAATGTGCATGCACTTTTTTGTAACATTAGGCTTGTGGCTTGAAATCGGTCACAGATTGTATCCCAGAAATGGGCCAGAAATGCAGTTTCCAATTTAGTTCACTGCGCTCCTGCTTCCTGTCTGGTGTCCCTTTTTTCATCATCTGAGCTGGCTATATATTTGCAAGTGCCTCCTTTATCTTTGTGTCGTTCTTCCATAGAGCTTTGGTGGCATCTTGCTTGACAGCTCCATCGTGTAGCTGAGAGAGATTTTCAGTGTCAAATCATCTGTTTTGCAGAAAACCTCCCCCCATTACTTTGTAGAGGAGGAACAAAGTTGCTGCTATGAGGTGCTGATTGTATTGATGGCTGAAATTAACAGCAAATTTTGTCACATAGGGGTTACTTGAGGTGTCTTTAAAGTGAGGGCATGACAGTAATGCCTCCAACTACAATATGTAAATATATTTCAGGATGTTGTGCACCACTGGGAACACTCCCTTTGGATCTTAAATAAACTGTTAAAAAAATATGGCTATTCTTAAAAAAGTGGTCTCTTGGCACAACTTGCCCCCGGTACGGGGTAAGTTGTGCCTTTGGAGAGAATACGTTGGGGTAAATTGTGCCATTGATTACTGAACTAAAACAGAACATTTTCATCTCATATACTGTAATGCTATATCAAAGCAAGACAAAATAAATATAACACTAAAGTCCAGTGTACTATAACAGGGTTAAACAAGGCTAAACGGTAGCAGCAGTTGACCTACATATTTAACATTTTCAGAAATAAAAATTGTGTTCAAAATGAACAAAATCAACTATCACAGAGCCAGGCTACACTTGCCAATACTGCAATATTCTTCAACAAGGTCTATTTAAACATTTAAGAACAAAATGAAATAAAATTTCACTAAATCAACTGCAACTGCACTGGCACAACTTAACCCAGGCTTTTGGCACAAATCACCCCATCCCCACCATTTTAACAAACTTGTATCATATAGCTGGTTTGGAGCTAACATCATGCTAACAGTATAGCCTCATATTGTAGCTTACTAAAACACTAACACATGTGTGAAATGTTTTCAAGCTTGTCTATAATTATTCAGACACAACAATCAATAAACCTTGATCATAAAAAATTTACTTTGAGAGGCAAACAGTTTTTTTAACTTAAATGTGCTTAGCTCTTGTGCCATCTGCCTCCCTTCTTTGCAGAGTGAGTCAAATGGATGCCTCTTCAAAAATGTGTGGTCACATGACCAATTTCTTCTATGGTTTTCTAAATACAAGGGGTGGCACAACTTCCCCCCTGGCACAACTCACCCCACTCTCCCCTACTGTAGCTCCAAGCAATTAAAATGGAAAGAAAAAAGCTTTGTTTGACTCGAGCAGCATTTCCTGGTTATGTTTAGGTAAGAAAAACAACTTGTTAAGGTTAGGGTTGCGGTTTGGGTTAGGCTTAAAAGACTGAACATGTCGGACAGGACACGACGTGTCCAGATAATATGGGACACAGTTTCTCATGCAAATCGGAAATCGTCTTGAGAGATTTGTTAGCAGCTAACTTTAACGTTGTCTATTCTGTCTTAGCTAAGGTAATGTTAGCCAAACTTGCCGCTATCCAAATTCCCACAGAATTTATTTGAGATCATCTTGCGATGGGATCAATGTGGGGGGCCGGCCACCTTGCTCGGATTCCGAGCCTTCATTTTGATGTCAACTAACCTACATACCTGTAAGGTTTTGTGACTGAACAGTTTTGACGCTATCACGCTAACAAAAGCTGTCCACCACAGATAGACAGACAGACAGACAGACAGACAGACATAAACACCTGTCAAAGTACTCAAAATTGCTTCTGTGGTAGTTCCCGCCACAAACACACACACACACACACACACACACACACACACACACACACACACACACACACACACACACACACACACACAGACTCACAAGGTGAAAACAGTACCAGCAGTCACACACTGTTGAGGCTGGTAAAGACGAGGCCACAGTTGGTGGGGTTTTGGAGGTCCCTAGAGGTCGGAGGCCCCCGGTGGATAATCCGTGGCTGATGGAGACAACAAAAGATACTGGCACAGAGAACTGCATGTTGTGCACTTCAAACAGGAGGGCGATGGTGTATTTTGGATGCGGAGCATGATGCTGTCATTTATTGCAGTACACATCAAACCCACATCAGAGTATAGCCTACATGTGAATTCTCACAGTAATGGTTGCCAGGCATAATGACATGCATGCATAACGCGCTGTCAGGCCCGACCGCGGCGGGCGGGGGCGGGGCTGCGGGACAGGAGGAATATGGAGCAATGCCTCGACACCGGTGTCAACAAAGACAACACAAAGAGCCATGGCTAATTACAGCCTGTCAACAGCTCCGCTAATGGAAGACTGCTCCCCCTCACACTGCCCCTGCACACAGTATCACACACACACACACACACACACACACACACACACACACACACACACACACACACACACACACACATACACATACACACGCACGCACACACACACACACACACACACACACACACACACACACACACACACACACACACACACACACACACACACACACACACACACACACACACACACACTCACACACACACACACACACTCACACACACACACACACACATACAGGTTCAGGCATCTGTGCTGCATAGCAGTGGATGAGTGACAGATTTCTTTGTCCAGGAGCGAGTTGGCTGCCGAGGACGTGTTTGTTTTTTAATTGAAAATGGGATGAGTGTAAATGAACGTGCTGAGGCCTTTCACACGAAACAATGCAAGCCCCCACACATGATCTGTGGTCAAACAGCTCTGTGCCCGCGGTCTCTCACATGATCTGTGGTCAAACAGCTCTGTGCCCGCGGTCTCTCGTGACGACGACGTTGAAAGACCAAGAAGTTTCCTGTCCACCAATCCCACCCCTTCACCCTTAGCCTACGTGTAACGGGCGCCGCCGGAAAAAAATTGAGTTTTTTTTCCCCCTTTTTAAGCCATATTTAGAGTAATATATCATTTTAAATCAACATTAGGATTATACTGTTGTGATGTCATTATTCAGTATATTCTCTTTCATGTCACCACCTGCTCAGCTCTCCTGTCAACATAATTGTAACTAACAAACACAAACTGTTTTAGCCAAATTCATATCAAAATGACACCTACAAACACAGGTACACAACCCAAGCCGTACACAACACACAAAGTCATCATCGATAATAAAAAAAAACATACAGAGGGACATTTATTTATTCCTGATAGGAACGATTGAAAAATAAAATAAAATATATTCTGTTGTTTTTAACTTTACACCACCTCTTTTTGTTACTTATTGGGTCATGAAACTGAAACCATGCATATAGCCACCTCATACCTGACTTCGGGAGCTTGGCAATTGGCATCATGCATGATTAGCCAGTAGCATCCCAACGTGTCACACAGGTAACATTACTTAAGAGACAGACTAGACACTTACTTTCTTGGTTGTTGCTAAAAAATCTGTCAGTGTCACTCACTGTCTGTCGTTCACTCGCTCACTGTCTCGCAGCTCGCTCACCTTCAATTATCTCGCCAGGCAGACAGACAGTCATCACTCACCACCATGCTGCTGCTCTCTCGGAATCAAGTTACCGCGGACGCGGCGTCAGATGACTTCCTGCCTGACCTGCCTTTCGTTTCAAAATAAAAGCGATCCCGTGTTTTTCATGCTTTTCCATGCAGATTGTTTTATAAAAAAAAAAAAAAAAAAAAAAAAAATCCCCCCTCTGAAATATTAGGGGAGGTCCGGACCTCCCCGTCCTCATAGCTAGCTACGGCCCTGCCGACCTCCCACTTCCGAAGTGCACAGGCTAACCACTATGCCAAGAGAGAGAGCTAAGCTCCCTTGGCGGAGCTGATTAACGGGGCTTTATACTGGGGAGTGAGTTTAACCAAATTACTCGCTACCAATCGGGACTCATGAGGACTCACATTAATTCGGTTATGTATGCACTTACTCACACGACTGCAAGAGATCGCTTTCGTAAACAACGGTTGTTTTAACCACCTTGAAAATCAACCAATGTTTTTTTCCTTGTGAGGATGCGCTGGATCGATTGATTTTGATATTGGTGGTTTGATGCTGCCAATAAGATATTTTGTGCTGATCTTCACTATCTTTAAAGTGTAACTCGTAACTAAATCCCAAACCCAAATCTGTGTGTAAAGTCTGACATGTAAATGTAAAAAGTACGCTACTGAAATTGCCATCTGCTATTTGCTGATGTTTGGTGCCAGGTGATGTCACCACCTAATGTACTCTAGGATGTGTTCTAGGCCCAATTCTGTTCAGCTTGTACATGCTTCCCCTGGGCAGTGTCATTAGCCAGCATAGAATATCATTCTACTGCTATGCTGATGACACACAGTTATACATAAAAACAGTCCCAAACCACTCTGCATCATCTTCATCTCTTACCACCTGCCTTGAGGAGACAAAGGCGTGGATGAAACACAACTTCTTGTACCTAAATAGCTCCAAAACTGAGGATATTTTGGTTGGCACTCCACACCAGGTCCAGTCATCTTCCATAACCCGCATCACCTTTTCTGGCCAAGACATTCCCCTCGCCGAGTGCCGACAGCCCGCTCTGTTTGCTGTCCGGGTGTCCATCACATAGATAACATCTCCCGCTGCTGTTTGTTGTTGTCGATATGTGGCCTGATTCCACACGAGCGGTAATGGAATTGAAACGTCCATAATCTTGACATCAGATATCTATATGCCAAGCTAGGCTGCTAAGCTAACAAGAACACAACAGAGAGCGAGTCAACTCTGACCTGATGGGCTTACAGTGCTTATGTTCTTCTTCTGTGGTTTCTCTTCTTCTTCTGTAACCAAACGGAAGCGCTTCTCACTGCTACTTCTGAAGCACATCCGGGGCACCTGGACAGCAAACAGAGCACTCAGCAGCAGAAGATGGTTAGTTAGATAGCTATTTCATGTTCTCATAATTATATTAACAACCATAATGAACCGCGATGTGACAGAAAATGTTATTTACAGAGCGCATGCACCTTGCCCCGTTTGCTCCCGTTATAGCCTGTCTAAGGATGCTACTCCGAGCTCAAAATCTTCTGTGGGCATCCGAATGAAACCAAACGTATTTGGGTGAGTAAAACATCATATTTTAAGCTGGAAATGAGGACCGTGGTGTAAAAAAACGAAATTCTCCTTTAAATAGCTAGATAGCTGTTAGCTACGTTAGCTAAGTCCACTACTGCTGCTGTAACCACTACACCGGGCTCAAAACCCCAGTGTGAGTCAATTAAAGTTATTTGGCGCAGAATTGTCGAAGTTGTCCTGTTGGTTACTTGATTGGTCAAAGAGTTCGATGATTGACAAGAGACAGCAACCAATCAGTTGGGGATTAAAGAGACGTCACTGAATCAGTGCCAGATAGGCTTGCATCCAGAGCCTAATGAAGGCTTCATTGGGGCTGGATATACCAGGCTAATTCAGACCATCATGGGACACTAAGTGACTGTTAAGCCAGCAGTGCCAAGAGAGAACGAGGACACAGAGAGCTGGAAGTCATTACTGGCCCAAGTCATCATCAACAACCAGAGCAGACAGAGATTTCCTCTGTATTTGCTGTTTGTATTTGATGTCGCTCTCAGACACAAGAGAACAATAGACACAGAGCTGGCACCGGGAGAGATAGATGGAAGGGGTGGGACTCAGAACGAGTTGGAAGAGAGAAATACTGAGAGAAGCACAAGAAGGATGAACGAGAAGAGAGAGAAGAGGTCTGTATGACTGTCCCCAAAGTAGACCAATCACAGCTCACGCTGCCACGTGCATGACGTCATCAAACTGATGCTCAACAGCCCGATGTATCACCGGGCATCAGACAGCACCGAAGCCAAAGGAACCACACCACGATTCCCAGCCCACCAGAGATGTTAATATCGCAAATAACCAGGCAAAAATTACAAAAAAAGTCAATATCTTGTAGATGCCAATGTAGATGAAAAGGAGTAACCGGCTCGCCATAACATGCACTTCAGAAAAATCAACACTCCTGACATCTCCCCCGTGGCTCTCTGACCCCAGCCGCACTGAGCCACTGCTGCTGCTAGACCCGCACTGGCCGCGAATCACGGCTACTGGCCCGGTAATGTTTCGCGGGAGCCATGGCTCATATTGCCAGGTAAGTTTAGGCAAGCTAAACAACTTGGTTGGGTTTAGGCAACAAAAGCAACTTGGTTGGGTTTAGGCAAGTAAAACAACGGGCAGGTTTAGGCAACAAAAGCAACTTGGTTGGGGTTAGGGCAGGGGTTCCCAACCTTTTTTGGCTTGTGACCCGATTTTGATGTCACAAAAATCTAGGGACCCAAGACATTCAAATTCCGGTACACCATCGACTATATCATCAGTGACGTCACATGTCACAGTATGCTTCTCCCCCCCCTCAGAATTCTGACTTTAATCTCAGAATTCTGACTTCTTTCTTTCAGAATTCTGACACCCCAAAATCCTGAGGGTGCCGGGCCCCTGGCATCCGCGGCTGACATCATTGAATTTAAGAGGCTGTAGCGAGCTCATTTTTAAAGCTAGCATGAAGAGCCTGGTATCATATGAAACTAGAAGACCTATAGGCATCCACTGGTATCAACCATGTCATGCTAGATAGCTCCGCAAGAGGGCTAAATAATGGGGGCTAAACTGGCAAGGCCATTTTCAAAGGGGTCTCTTGACCTCTCACCTCGAGATATCTGAATGAGAATGGGTTCTGTGGGTACCCAGTCTCCCCTTTAGAGATAAGGTAACATTTTCCGAAGCCTTGGCAGGTATGCATTTACATTAAAAAAAAAGGTTTTAATTTTCAATTTTGTAATTAAGCCAAGGCTCTGAAAAATGCTCACTGACACTGACACCCTCAGGATGTTGGGGTGGCAACTGGGGTGACCAATCAGATTTCAGGGTGTGGCCAGGGCCACCCCTATAGGCATGCCCCATGCAATTAAGGTAGTTAGTAATTATTAGTTAAGGTAGTTAGGAATAACGTGAGGACTATCTATGCCTTACAAAGCATTTATAAATTAGATTAATTACAATTCTTAAATGCATTATAAATTAGCTTATTAATCAGGAATAAAACATTTATAACTGTGTTTATGAATTACAAATGCTTACTCATGTATAAACAATGCTTTATAAATGAAGTATTTAGTAATACTTAACTAATGCTTAATAGTGTGTAGTTATTATAAAGTGTTACTCAATTACTTACTAGGCCTACTTAACGCTATTATAAAGTGTTACCGAAAGTTACAAGTCAGGAGGGCTATGGTAAAGTATGCTACAGGTCTACCTCTCCCATCCCTTCTCCCTAGTGTGACTTCTACCTACTTAAACCTCAGACTTTACGTCCGATGGTCCTGCTTTGGCATATTACGAGGCGAGGCAGTATGCTGCCGAGGGGGCGTGACGAATCAACGTATTTTGACGCTCGGGAAGCAAGACCGGGTTGCACAAACCACCTGTCCTGAATTGTGGGCTGCTACTCTCTAAATCCACAGCAAGCAGAAGACACAACAGACACACCAAGAGTAAGCTGGTGAGTGTGAGGGAAACGCTGCTGTGTATAAATAGAGACATGAACACTGAGGGCCCATAGAGAGACAGAGGTCTGCTGTTGACACAGTAAACCTAACAGAAGCATAAATACTGCATCAGGAGTTCCAGCACCTCTGCTCATTCCTTCTTCTGCACACAGGTCGTTGTGTGACTACGCTTCAATCATGAGAGACTAGTAAGAACGTTCAATAAACTTAAATGAACAAATCGACAATTTAAGTTTGGCGCATGACTCCATGATATGATGACGCTCCTCCTGAGATGAGAGAGGAGGGTGTCAGTGATGTATAGGATAGAAAATCCTCCCATAGGGAATTCTTCAGGAGTCATGACGTTGGTGGTGGCAGGGGTGGAGGTGGGGCGAAACAACTAGCTTCAGCAATGAAGATCACAGCAACTGAGGGTGACAGCACATGGGAGAGTAAAGGCTGAATTATGCTCACCCTGCCGTGAAGGGCGCGGGGGTGGAGCGAGGGGCGGGCGCGTCAAATTACGTAAATTTGTTGGGCGTGGTTATTCACTAGCTCCAGCGGCCGCTCGCGTTGTGCCTGACTTTTTTTCTAACAGCGCGAGCTTCTCTCCAAACATGGCCGCATTTAAACCATTGAGCCCTGAACACTGAGCTGTGTTTTCGCCACATTTCTTGACCCATGTGGTAGGCTATAAACTTAGATTTGCAACTGTTCGTTTTTAGTCATTTCACCAAGTAAATGTGTTGTGTTGAGAGCATTATTGAGAGAGATTAAAAGCAGCACAGAGTAGTAGGCTATCAGGGCTGAGTAGTAAAAACGGCTTTCAGTAAAAACAAGTTTGGTGAGTCCTTCATGTGCTGATGTGCGGTCGTTTGAGAGTGAAAGCGCACTCAGTACTGCACAGCGTTTCATTGCGACTTTTCACGGGCTGTTTTCACCATTGTACAATGCACACAATACATGCTGATCACTTTCTGAGTATAATGGCATCTGCCCCAGCGCGAGGTCTGCACGGTGACTCACGGAGACTCGCGGGGCCCCACCCCCACGGAGCTTTGCTCGAGCATAAGAGCACCTTTACACATGGTAAAACACAGGGCCTCTAATATGCTGAAAGGCTTAAGTGATTGGCTCAGGGAGGTAAATGAATGGCTGGAGCTGATTGGCTATTGCCAGAGGGGAAGCGTGGGAGACTGTGAATGGATGGAGAGAGAGCATGAATGAAAGGGGGCGTGCCTAGCAATGAATGGGGTTATACAACCTGAATGAAAAGGGGCATGCACTGCATAGCCATGAATGGGTGATATAACCTGAAATTGGGTGTTGGCTGCAGATAGTCTTCATGATTGAAATTTAGTCCATGTTCCCCTATTCAGGAGCCGTGTCACAAAACGATGCCCCAAATTGTGAAATTGGTTTTCCTTTTCTGTTAGGCCCCGAGGAGAGAGAGGGACTTCCATTCCATTTAGGTGTTCCTAGTGCCAGGGGCTCATCATAGTTACACCTGCTTTACCACCTCAAAACGGTTGCTGTGAAAACGGCCTATAAGTATCACAGTAAAGCTATACGTTTTTATCTATTACTAGACTTCCTCCAAAACTGCAATATAGCAGAATTATGCTGCATTCCATTTACACTGGGAGATGATGATTTCACGGTTCAAAGGTCATGAACTGCCCCTGTGATGTCACCTGTCCTTGAATTTTCTCTGCCTCACCAGCCCCAACCTCAAAAATCCAAAATGGCTGCTCTGCGTTTCAAGTTAGTAGTAAATACTGTTTATTAGCACTTCTGTCTTTTTTGTGTCTCACAGCAAAATACGTTGTTATCAACTGTTATTGCTAACAATGGCTAGCCTGTCTAGAGCTAACCCTGGCTGGTTTCCCAATTGTTTAAATGGAATGCCGACAACTCGGGTGTAACGTCACTCAACCGTGAAATCCCAGGCTCCCAGTTTAAATGGAATGCAGCATTAATAAATATGATAAAATAAAGACTATGTGGATTGAATTGATGGTGTGTTAATCAATGCCACTAGGCTGACGTGAAGAAAGCAACAATAATCCTATTATGTTAATATTCTGAAATTGATATGCAAATGGCATCAAGGGCATGCCTAAACAATTATGGCAGAAGTAATTACAGAGCAAGTGTCTGATATGAGAGTAATGATGGATCAGATTAATTAAATCATTTTCCTGAAATGGACAAAATGAACAGAAATAAGGCCTGGATAGTGATGCATATTGACGAGTTAATTGGTTTAATAAACATTGTTTTTCTTTTATCAACAACCTGTTTCTGGCCTCATCAGCAGTTCAACCACAGATCCTTGAAATGTATTTGCATTGTCCATTCATATTCAGCTGTCATTCATCTGATGGTATAGATTGAGTTTGACACAGTAAGCCCTGCCCTAGTAGTTTTTCATTGAGATATTCTATGCCTTACAAATGAATGAATTTATTTGATAAATCAAAAAAGACAGTACACCACAAGCATACAGTAAAAAATAATTCATCAGGATGACAAAAAAAGTCATCAAACTTATTTCCATTGTTGATATATAATAAAAATGGAAGTTCCATTTATTGGCATTTCATATTCAATAAAGCAATAGACATGCATAGACATAATTAATTGGTATGAGATATAGTTATGTCATATGGACAGACAGCATAATCTGTCATGGCATTGAGAAGGTCAATGCATTCTGACACGCCATCTTATAGTTATTAGTTATTAGCACGTGATATGGAGACGCAATATGCAGAGACACATAACTAGCTTATCAAGGAGGAGATTTCTTCACCCTCTGCTAGCCTTCAGAAAACACTGCATGACAATGCCCCTGAGACAGGAACGCTTTGCTGATAAACACAGGCAGCCCTGCTCAGTCTGACTGCACCGCATATAGTTGACCTTGCCCCATCAGATCATCCCCTTTCTCTCTCCTCTCTACTATAAAGTACATGTCAACTGTCAGATTCTTCACTGAATATTTTTGAACTCTGTATGACATACATTATGTGGTACATTGAGATTTCAGTCCTCTGGCAATGCAGTTTGCCAGAGTTTGTTTGTATTGGCTTTAAATACAACTCATTGATTATACTTTCCTGACTCCGGGCTTCCATTCATTTGATATCATATTGGCTGAACATATGTTGTTGTTTACATAGCGGGATGAGGATTGGTGAGATCCTAATTCTACAACAATTGTGGTCCTGATGAAAAGAAACATCTTGAGCTCTTGCTCATTATTAATATTGAATAAACATGTCTATTAGGGTGGTCTTGCATCAGAAGTGTCTCTCCGGTTGTGGATGTGAACAGCCGTGTACATCATCTGTCAGCCTCATTCACCACTGGAATAACTGGAAAGAGGATGAGGCTTGGATAAAAACACCTTTATTTTATTACAAAAAACAACATAATTTAAATGTGTAGGTAGGAGAAGAATGCATACCATCATCCTCATCATCATCATCATCATAACACAAAGGCCCATGGATAGAACATAATCAAGGTATATGGTGGGTTTCCCAAACCGCAGAAGCCCCTTATAATGGAAGTAGGAATAAAGTTCACTTTATTAAAAATGGGATATGATCCAGTCAGTGTCCTCCACCTCTGATATGATGGCTATGATGCAGTTTGATTGATTAGCGTACATATTTATTGTAGAATGGATCAATACACTCATTGTCTAAGGGAAGCCCTTAACTTCAATTGATTCAAATATGACATTTTGTGACAACATTTGTGACACAAATATGCATGAATATGTTGTGATTATGGTTATTATTATCACTGGATACATTTCCCCAAAATGTTACTCAGCTCTATGGTGGTGTTGGGAAACCCACCCAGAGAGGCAGACTTACAGTAACTTATATCAACACATCAACAACAGACAAGAGGGAGACTTACAGTAACTTATATCAACACATCAACAACAGGATGGAAACATGAAGACACTCACAAGAATAACTGCACTTACACCCTTTTGGCCCCAAATAGTTCAGTGTGTTCAGTGTTAGGTGTTTTGGTTTTTGATTAATAACTCTGCATTGGTTTAGACTTCACATATGCCCTTTTTGAAGTAGAGAGAGCTCATCAAGAGCTTTCATTTGATATATAAAACTAATTTTCGCCCAAAATCGCACTTATCTGGTTCTCACCCCTCTGTTTTTATTTTTGATCTATCCTGATTCTGAAGTGTGGGGTTTGGTTGCAGCACCTGCTGCCATGATAGATATCTGCAGTGTGGGAGAGACTGTCGATGAATTCACCTCAACTAAACGGCAAGAGGTGAATTTAGTTTTGGGACGTCGTCTCCGAGGTCTGGGCGTCCGTCCGTTCCATTACCTCCACATAGAATTTGCCGTGCTTGCAGGGCATTTCCAGTGTCGGCTTGAATGAGGATCGCCATTGTTCGCCATGTCCAACACGCCGCTGCATACCCGACGTGATCCGAGGAAGGAGGACACACCTGCGCGCACACACACACATAGCTATGGCTTTGCGTTCGGGTCAGTGTGTTTCCCTGGTGTGTGTGCGATGCGTGTTCTCCGTGCGTCACGCTGAGCCCAGGCGTTCGAAGCCGCAGAACTTCCAGCGTTTCTCCAGCGTGGCCCCCACACCGCTCAGCTCCTGCCGGAACATGCTGGGGAGGCGAACCATCAGACGCTCCAGCTCCCCTGCTGACACCTGCAACACACAGACACATACACACAAAGACACACAGACACAGACACACAGACACACACACGCACACAAACACACGCGCACATACACATACACGCGCGCACACACACACACACACGCACATATACACACACACACACACACACACACACACACGCATACACACACGCACATACACACACACACACACACACACACACACACACACACACACACACACGCATATACACAGACATTCAGATATATGCACAGACACCATGTATACATACACATAGGTATATACTGTACATGTATGCACATGGAATTTCGCATATCTGGTCGCAACTATTGCGAATTCGCGCTTCTTGTTTTTAAAAGAAATGTTATGTCAACACAGATAAAACCTATTTGTCAATAACATAGATTGAAGTGGATTAAACTGAGATGGCATAAAAGGAGAGGAAGATAGGCTACAAATACATCTGTGATGGAGGGTTAGAGAGAGTGAGATAGACAGAAACAGGAAGATAGGAAATGGAAAGGTGCACCACAGTTTTTAACCATTATATTATAACAGGCCACACTTTTACAGAGATTCTTACAGTATATAATGCTTATATTTGTCTACAATCCTTGTTGTTGCAGCAATTAAACTATATGAATATCCTCAACAATATCTTTATGTATTAAAGGATAGTGTGATCAGCCCAATACATTTGTGTCATCTGGTCCTCATAATAGAAAAGCACAGTAACCCAATATTATGGAAAGCAGGAAGCTGTGTGTGTTCATTTACCTTTGCATCCAGTCTCTGGATGTAAGACCACAGATAGTCGATGTTGGCCCCAAATGGATGGACATGGAGGAATGTGGATATGATGCCTAGAGAGAGGGGGGGGGGGAGAGAGAGAGAGAGAGAGAGATTATATAAAGCAGAGCACTGCTTTAGTGAAGGACTTGAAAAGAAGGTATTCAACAAAGTAGTGAACCACCACTTGGCAATTGAAAAAAGGTGCTCATAAAAATTCAGGGCATGAAAGACAAGAATGTCTCTGTTGAGACTGCAGACAGAATGAGATTGGAGATGAGATCCTAAGTATCCTCCAATCAGAGATGTTGTGTGATAGAATCAATGCCCTCAGAGATAAGACATTAACAGAAAACCTTAAGAAAAATATCCTGATTCTAAATATTGCTGAATCACTTGGTTTGACCAAGTAAAACTATTTTCATAAGCATTTTACGAAATGTCTATGGAAAATGAAATGGCGGATGGAATCCCTTGGTTCATCTGCCTAACCCGGAAGTGGGTGTGACTTTGGCTCTCTATCTGCACGGCGGTGAAGTGCTGCACAGTAAACAAATAGAGTACCACAGAGTACCACAGGGATGACATATTTTGTAGGCTTCCCCCGGAAGTCCCTGCCAGGGGGGGTGATTACATGTGAGAGGTGATGCAGAGGCAGGCAGCATGCAGCAGGGGGGGTGAGGGTATATAGTGCCATCGCCCTGAGGAGCCGCACAGCCAATATTTATTTCCTTGATTTATGTGGCGACTGGCGAGACGCCGCAATTGCAGACAGACCTGTTTCAACTCCCTCCAGTAGGCCTGCTCACACGGAACATCACCGCTACCGCAGGGGGGGGTTCCTGTTCTGTGTGTTTGTTTGTGTGTGTTAAGAGTTGCATGGACTAGTCGACACGTCGATGTGACTACCACAAGTCGATGTGACTACCACAAGTCCATGTGACTACTACAAGTCCATGTGACTACCACAAGTCGATGTGACTACCACAAGTCCATGTGACTACCACAAGTCGATGTGACTACCACAAGTCGATGTGACTACCACAAGTCGATGTGACTACCACAAGTCGATGCCTACCGACGCCTTACAGCGAAAGAACGTGTGTGCAGCCGGGACATCAAACTGTAAGTTCACATTACTTGGCCAGAGACACTGAGAGAGTGGCATCAGCTGAGGACCAAAATGCGAGACTCATTAGCCAATGAACAGCCAGGAATGGGTCTCGCGCTACTTTTGCATGCTAAAATAAAGCTGATAATGTACAATTTGATTCAAGAGGGGAAAAACCCTTTCAGAGTAGGCTACAACACAAACTGTCTATTTTGCTGCAACTCGACAGTGCTGCTTAATCCAGGACCTTACTTCCTGGAACTCTTGAGAGTAAAAAACTGGTCCATTGGAGTGAATGGAGATGTCGGGACTCTTCTATCTATACGGCTCTGCTACAACCCATACAGTCTGTCGTGTGATTGGCCCACTACCGCAGCAGCTACAACCCATACAGTCTGTCGTGGTAAAGTCGAGTGCGGTTGATGTTACGAGTTGGCAGTTTATACTACACAAAAAGGTATCAAATGATACTCTATATTGGTATTGGTATGATCACTCTAAAGGGATAGTTCACATTTTTTAAAGTCTAGCCCTATTTGTTACTTACCAATGATGATGTTGATTGATTGATTTGTAGAGTTCTTTCTCAGCACAATCCATGCTGTTTGTCATAGTAGCTCTGGAATGTTGGGCAAAAACTAATCCAAGGCCAATGTGGTCATGCTCCTGTATGTACAAGCTGACTGAAGCTCACTGAAATTTACTTTGTGTGCACTGTGGATGAAATTTCAGTGAGCGTCAGTGAGCTTGTACATACAGCAGCTTGACCCCATTGACCTTGCATTCGTTTTTGCCCAACTTTCCAGAGCTACTACAGTATGAGGAACAGCATGGATTGTGCTGAGAAAGAACTCTGATGTAAAATACTTGAATAAAGATTCTGCAGTCAGAGGTTGGTCTCAGATGAATATATTATAGCTGGCAAGCGGA
>NC_139627.1:25314586-25404586 GCF_964638095.1 Poromitra crassiceps | reverse complement strand
AAAGTGCTATATAATGATGAAGCCTTTATTTAAATAATAACTCGATAAATTGGTTATTATTATTTGCTTACTGAAATGTATCTTTTGAATCATGTTGTACAACTGAACCTTAGAATTAGATTTAACTTACATGAAGTGAATAGTAATGGCATTATTCCTCATATGGCCTTTTATAGGTCAGGTTTTTCCCTACTTACCTGTGGACCAGGATGGACCGCTACTTCCCAGGATGGATCGGATTTCCTTAGATGGCGAGCTAACCCTGAACTGAACCCTTGTGAAACTTCTATGTGGTAGGACGGAAACTAACCTTCCCACTCAGGAACATTAAATCGGAACATTGAATCATGAACTGTGAATCGGAATCGTGAATAACGGAACGGAACGGGACAATCTTGAACTGTGAATCGGAATCGTGAATAACTGACCGGGACAATCTTTAGACTGTGAAACTGTGAATCGGAATCGTGAATACTTAAATAACTTGTAACTTGTGGAAAGGCCTATATTATTTGAACTGCAATTGTTTTGTTTATTTTTTATTTCTAATTTTTCCTATATAAATATGCATATGAACTTTACCTTGACTCCTCATGACTTTGGCACTCACACACACTGGGCTCCCTGAGACGAATCTTGTCTTCTGTGATTTTCCTAGCCTATGTGAATTTCTAGCCAAAATATAATTATATGATATTATTATTGATATCTGAATTATTATATTTATGAATTAGCATATTCCACTTGCTACATAATTTGGCGAGCTAGCCAGGAGTCTTAAAGTGAGTGCCATCGTTTGTGACATCATAATTTGTGACATCACTTGTGACATCATAATTGCCATACAGTTTGTTTTTGAATTGAGAAAAGATGGAATTCATTCAGACAACTGGAATTGATGTTTCACATTCTGTAATCATTGGTGGTGATACTAAAACTGAAACAGACGAGGAATTGCTTGATTGTTTGAAGAGATATGGGTCTATAAAAAAAGTATTTACACTTGATGATTCCACTAGTAGCTATGAAAAAAACCTGATCGTTGAATTCGCTACCGCGGAGGGGTATGGGGCTTTAGCTCCATTGCTGCCATACACTCATTTCTCAGCGCCCAATGCTGAATATTATATAAGATCACTAGCCAAAGAGTACACAACTGCACTCGGTCGCAGCCATACAACAAAATACTTGGATGAATTAAAACAACTAGCAACCGAGAGTGGCAAGAGTTTTGAAGAGGTGCTAAAAGACATGATGAGTCAATTCAGTCAGGAACTGGACACTGCTGGGGATTCCTCAGCTCAACAACCTGAATCCTCAGTTGAACAGCAACCAATAGCAACTCCCAGAGTTTCTCTCTCAGGAAATGACTTGAATCCACCTGAAATACAGAAAATTGTTGTTGAACATATTGTGAAAAATGAAGACTTCAGCTCTCATTCATTGCCTCCACTTAGACTCCGTGCTTTCTCTGGGAAAAGTCCTAAACCCAGTAATGAAGTCGATTACGGCACATGGCGCTCTCATGTTGAATTGCTACTTGCTGATCCAAGTCTGTCTCCTCTACATGTCAGCAGGCGACTTCTGGAGAGCTTGATGTCTCCTGCAGCTGATGTGGTGAAAGGTCTGGGCCCAAACGCTTTGCCTGCCAACTACTTAAAGGTTCTTGACTCAGCATTTGCTACTGTCCAGGATGGAGAAGAGCTCTTTGCTCAATTTTTGAATTTACTGCAAGATGCAGGTGAAAGGGCCTCTGCCTATCTGCAGCGATTGCAACTTACTTTGAACTCTGTTGTAAACAGGGGAGGCATCCCAACAAGTGAAACAGGAAAACACCTCATTAAACAATTCTGCCGTGGATGTTGGGATAACACCGTTATAACAAATTTACAACTTGAACAAAAGAAAGACAATCCTCCATCCTTTGCCGAGCTCTTACTCTTGTTACGCACAGAAGAAGATAGACAATTTGCTAAAGAGAACCGCATGAAAAAGCACATCAGTTCCTCCAAGCAGAGAGTCACCTTGAATTCACAAAGCACTTGTGCTTGTGCTGCACCAGAGCATGACTGCAGTGCAATTGATGATTTAAAGAAACAAATGAACAAGTTGCAGAGCCAACTAACATTTCTGATTTCTCAGAAGAAGACACAGTTTTCACCCAAGAGTGAACCACAGCGAGGTGATGTTTCAAAGACTAGAGCTGCATCTACACCACAACGCTCAAACAAACCTAAACCTTGGTATTGTTTTAAATGTGGTGAGGATGGTCACATGGTGACAGCATGCAGTAATGAAGCCAACCCAAGTCTGGTGATGACAAAACGAAAACAACTACAACAAAAGCAACAGATGTGGGACATGAAGAACCCTTCATCTAGTTCATCAAACTAGCTGCAGTCTCTGAGGAGGGACATCCAGGGGCTGCAGTAACTCAATGTCCCATAACATGGTCTCAACCCCAATCTACTTTCCATCTGTTGCCAAAAGGACTTGTTGGTACGAAAAGTACAGCAGAAGTGAATATTAAAGGAATACCATTCAATTGTTTGTTAGATACTGGATCACAAGTGACTACAGTTCCCCACTCCTTTTACTGTAGTTATCTGTCTGATCAAGAAATCAAACCGCTGACCAATCTTCTTCAAGTGGAGGGGGCTAATGGTCAAGCTGTGCCTTACATGGGCTACATTCAACTTGATGTCACATTTCCACCTGAATTTCTTGGTACAGCCGTCGATGTTCATACTCTTGCTTTGGTGGTACCAGATATCAAAACTTCTCAGACTGTGCTTATTGGCACCAATACACTTGATGTTCTTTATGAAACATATTTAGAAGGAAACTCATCAATTGATTATCTACTTCCGAATATTCCCTATGGATACAGAGCAGTGCTGAAGATCCTTAAACTCAGACATAAGCAGTCAAATGATGGTTATCATGGCATCATCAGAATGTATGGGAAAAATCCACAAGTCATTCCAGCAGGAAAAACAGTAGTTTTGGATGGAATTGATACAACTCGCTCTTTGCAATCAGACAAAGCTGTCATTATTGAGCATCCATCTTCTTTTCCTTTGCCTGGTGGTTTGATAGTCCAATCATGTCTTGTTGATCGTCCCACATGTCGGCCTGGTCGATTGGCTGTTGTTATAGGAAATGAGTCTGATCATGATGTCATCATTCCTGCCAGAGCTGCTATTGCAGAAATGAGTGCAATCCAGACCATCATTTCAAAGGAGCAAAGTGTGTCTGATGCAGTCTCTCCAGTCAATGTTGAATGCTTCAAGTCACCAAGTTTCAATTTTGGCGAGTCACCACTCTCACAAGAGTGGAAAGACCGCATAACAGCAAAACTGAACAGTATTCCAGAGGTTTTTGCGAAACATGATCTTGATTTCGGCAGAACTGATAAAGTGACTCACACCATCAAACTCTCAGATGAGACTCCATTCAAGCACAGAGCAAGACCCATTCATCCTCAAGACATTGACGCTGTTCGTCAACATATCCAAGATCTTCTTGAAAGTGGAGTAATCCGAGAATCTGATTCTCCCTTTTCATCACCCATTGTGGTGGTTAGGAAAAAGAACGGCAGTGTACGACTCTGTATAGATTACAGGAAATTGAATTTACAAACCATCAAGGATGCTTATGCTCTGCCAAAGCTTGAAGACACTTTCACAACACTTTCTGGATCTGAATGGTTCTCAGTACTCGATCTCAAGTCTGGATATTATCAAATTGAAATGGATGAAGCAGATAAAGCCAAAACTGCCTTTGTGTGTCCCTTAGGCTTTTGGGAGTTTAATCGCATGCCCCAAGGCGTGACAAACGCACCGAGCACTTTCCAGCGTCTTATGGAGAAATGCATGGGAGAAATGAATCTGAAAGAAGTCCTTGTCTTTATTGATGATTTAATTATTTTTGCACCCACATTGGAAGAACATGAAGCAAGGCTAATGAAAGTGCTGGAGCGGCTGAAAGAGTACGGCCTCAAACTCTCTGTGGAAAAGTGTGTATTTTTCCAACCATCTGTACGTTATTTGGGACATGTAGTTTCCCGCAATGGCGTTGAAACAGACCCAGATAAGATTTCCACTCTCACAACCTGGCCAGTACCCACAAACTTAAAACAACTGAAGTCATTTCTTGGTTTTGCTGGGTACTATAGAAGGTTTGTGAAGAACTTCTCTGCTATTCTCAGACCTCTTAACGATCTCACATCTGGTTATCCACCATCACAGAGAAAATGTAAACCTACAGTGAAACCAAAGCAATACCTGAATCCCAAAGAACCGTTTGATGGCCGCTGGACAATGGATTGTCAACAAGCATTTGACAATATCATTCAGAAACTCACCACTGCTCCGGTTCTTGCTTTTGCTGATCCTCAAAAACCATACATCCTCCATACAGACGCCAGCTCCACTGGGCTTGGAGCTGTGTTGTATCAAGATCACGACGGGAAGAACAGAGTCATTGCTTATGCCAGCAGAGGGCTCTCTCGCAGTGAGTCCCGTTATCCAGCCCATAAACTTGAATTTCTTGCTCTCAAATGGGCAGTGACAGAAAAGTTCTGTGATTATTTATACGGTACTCATTTCACAGTTGTAACAGACAGTAACCCTCTCACTTACCTTCTGACATCGGCCAAACTGGACGCATTCAGTTATAGGTGGCTTGCTACATTATCCACCTTCTCGTTCAAAATCATATATCGGGCGGGCAAGCAGAGTGCCGATGCAGATGGGCTTTCTCGAAGACCTCATGGTGATTTATCAGATGATCTCAAATCTCAGAAGGAGAGAGAACGGATATGGAAGTTTGCTCAACAACATTTGTCTGATCTGTCTGAGTCCGAACCTGTTTTGATTTCCATTGACCAACACACTGTCCAAGCAGTATGTGACAGACAGCTGATCTATAGTGCCACCAACATAGATAACCACAGTCTCGCACTTGTTCAGTCACTTTCCATCTCTGTTGATGCACTGTCTGACAGCTTTGTGAATGACAGTCAGTTTGGAACCTCCACCATTCCTCATCTTATAGAAGATGAGATGGCTGCAAGTCAGCGAGCAGACCAGACTATCAGACATGTTATATCTCAAGTGGAACATGGAGAAACCCCACCACCTACTTTGAGGGATGAACTTCCTGATTTGCCGCTTCTTCTCCGAGAATTAAATCGGTTGGAGCTTCAGAACAACATTCTTGTCAGGAGGAGGCAAATAGGCTCTCAATGTTCTTATCAGCTGGTGTTACCACATGAATTCCGACAGCAAGTCCTGACCAGTTTACATGATGACATGGGTCATATGGGAATTGAAAGAACACTTGATCTTGTCCGAGCCAGATTTTATTGGCCAAGAATGTCTGCTGATGTCTATCAAAAGATAAAAACTTGTGAACGGTGTGTGAAACGCAAATCTTTGCCTGAGAAAGCCGCACCTCTTGTAAACATAAAAACAACAAGACCTCTAGAACTTGTTTGTATGGATTTCTTGTCATTGGAACCAGACAGAAGCGGAACTAAAGACATTCTTGTTATTACGGACCATTTCACAAAGTATGCACTTGCTATTCCCACACCTAATCAAAAGGCCAGGACAGTCGCAAAATGTCTGTGGGACAACTTTCTCATTCACTATGGAATTCCAGAAAAACTCCACAGTGATCAAGGACGTGACTTTGAGTCTAAAACAATAAAAGAACTCTGTGACATGGCCGGAATCCACAAAGTAAGAACCACTCCATATCATCCGAGAGGAAATCCAGTTGAACGATTCAACCGGACATTGTTGGATATGCTTGGAACTCTCACGGATCAAAACAAAACACACTGGAAGGATTTTGTGAAACCTCTTGTACATGCATACAATTGCACTAAAAATGATGTAACCGGATTTTCACCTTACGAACTAATGTTCGGACGCCAACCACGACTCCCAGTCGACTTAGCTTTTGGGCTACCTCTTGTTGAGAATCAACATACTTCTCATTCTCAGTATGTTCAGAATCTCAAGTCTCACTTAGAGGAAAGCTACAAAATAGCAACTAAAAATGCAGAGAAAGTCATGCAAAGAAACAAAACCAGATTCGACAAGCATGTCAGAGCCTCTGAATTAACTGTGGGAGATCGTGTTTTGGTCAGAAATGTACGTCTGAGAGGAAAACATAAACTTGCAGACAAATGGGAATCTGATGTTTACGTTGTTGTAAAGAGAGCTGGAACTCTGCCTGTTTACACAGTCAGGCCCGAAGATAAAGACAGTCCTCTTCGAACACTACACAGAGACCTTCTACTTCCTTGTGGGTACTTACCTGCACCAAAAGAAATCGAAATTCCATCTGTGAAACAAACCCGACCCAGAACTCGCTTGAATCCAGATCCAGACATGTCTACCGATGATCTCTTGGAAGAGGATGACAACGTTCCACCCCACTGGTACAGTGGGTTGGCCAACTCTGAGCCATTCAAATTCACAACTGTAATTAACGTTCCAAACGTACCTGCTAATGTAGTCCCTACTCCTTTGGAGGAAGGGGCTGAGCCTACTGCTCAGAGTGTATCTGACGTGTCTGAACTAGACAACAGCCTTGAAAGATCAAACTCACCTGACATCGCTGATCGTTCAAATTTAGCTGTTGAACCCGATTTAAATGTATCAGCCGTTGATGCTGCTGGAGAAAGAGCCAATTCTCCTATGTCCGAACTCGACCTCCCTACGTCTGCTGACGACAGTGAACCTGCACTCCCTAGACGTTCGGATAGAACTAGGAGACCTCCAGATCGACTAAAGTATGTCAAACCTGGACACTCTGTATTGAATACTATCCAGTCACTGTTTCAAGGGTTAGCCACTGCGTTTACGTATGCGCTGGCTGACTCAGACATTCTAACCTGTGACACGCCACTGCCAACCATTCACACCCAACCAGCTCCATGTAACGGGACGTACATGAATTCAGGGGGGGAACCTGTAACCCAGGTTGAAACTACAATACCCATCAGCCACTGGTTACCTAACTCTGCAGCGCGTCTATAATATCCGGGTCGCGGAGTTCATTCACTCTCTCTTCCCTTCTGCTGTGAGCTGGCTGGGTTGTTTGGCGTGGCGTGGCTGTGACTGGCGGTGTTCAAGACTATTATGTGAACTTAGAACAAGATTCAACGGTGAGTCATGTGTTGACTGTCTTGTGATCTAGCAGCATGTACTGTAGAAATCGTTAACGTAGCTATCGCTAGCTTAGCGATTAGCAACCACACTACCGACTACACTGTACTCACCCACACAGAGCACTTTCAGCTGTTAGCTGCGGTTAGCCGCAGTTAGCATTGACAACATTTGTCTATGCAGACCTGTCAATTTGCTGCTACATTACTTGCCCATTTAACACAAATAACGGGGTAATGTAATGCTTTGATTTATATGTATTATTTTCTTTGTGAGGTCATTTAATGATTAAATTATGGCCTGTGCCATCCCAGTTTAACAATTGTTTGTTTGCTGAAGTTATCTTTGATACTGTGATTGTGTGCCTTAACCTCAGGTAATCTGTCTTAAAGTGCTATATAATGATGAAGCCTTTATTTAAATAATAACTCGATAAATTGGTTATTATTATTTGCTTACTGAAATGTATCTTTTGAATCATGTTGTACAACTGAACCTTAGAATTAGATTTAACTTACATGAAGTGAATAGTAATGGCATTATTCCTCATATGGCCTTTTATAGGTCAGGTTTTTCCCTACTTACCTGTGGACCAGGATGGACCGCTACTTCCCAGGATGGATCGGATTTCCTTAGATGGCGAGCTAACCCTGAACTGAACCCTTGTGAAACTTCTATGTGGTAGGACGGAAACTAACCTTCCCACTCAGGAACATTAAATCGGAACATTGAATCATGAACTGTGAATCGGAATCGTGAATAACGGAACGGAACGGGACAATCTTGAACTGTGAATCGGAATCGTGAATAACTGACCGGGACAATCTTTAGACTGTGAAACTGTGAATCGGAATCGTGAATACTTAAATAACTTGTAACTTGTGGAAAGGCCTATATTATTTGAACTGCAATTGTTTTGTTTATTTTTTATTTCTAATTTTTCCTATATAAATATGCATATGAACTTTACCTTGACTCCTCATGACTTTGGCACTCACACACACTGGGCTCCCTGAGACGAATCTTGTCTTCTGTGATTTTCCTAGCCTATGTGAATTTCTAGCCAAAATATAATTATATGATATTATTATTGATATCTGAATTATTATATTTATGAATTAGCATATTCCACTTGCTACACCTAACACAACCAATCATCACTCCTCATGCCTAACACAACCAATCATCACTCCTCATGCCTAACACAACCAATCATCACTTCTCATGCCTAACACAACCAATCATCACTCCTCATGCCTAACACAACCAATCATCACTCATCATGCCTAAACCAGAGCAATCTAGTAAGAGAGTGGCGTCAGCGGAGTTCCAAAATGCGTGACTCAGTAGCCAATGAATAGCCAGGAAGGGGGCTCGTGCTACGTTTGAATGCTAAAATAAAGCTGATAATATACAATTTGATTCTTTAAACGTCTGACCCTTTCAAAGTACATCACAAAGGTCCATTTTGCTGCAACTCGACAGCGCTGCTTAATCCAGAACCTTACTTCCGGGAACTTTTGAGAGTAAAAAACTGGTCCATTGGAGTGAACGGAGATGTCGCGACTCTTCTATATACACGACTCTGGCCTAAACTAAACACAACCAATCATCAATCCTCATGCCTAACACAACCAATCATCACTCCTCATGCCTAACACAACCAATCATCACTCCTCATGCCTAACACAACCAATCATCACTCCTCATGCCTAACATAACCAATCATCACTCCTCATGCCTAAACCCACTCAGGACTAAACAGAACATGTAAGTTAATAATTAATGATGGTTCCATTCCATTTAGGTGCTCCAGTGCCAGGGCCCTCATTCATCTTATTGGTTACACCTGCTTTACTTTCAGCTTTACCACCTCAAAGCGGTTGCTGTGAAAAGGGCCTACAGTGTAGTTGCGGGTTGCAATAAAAAATAAAAAGCATCACACTGTATGTATGTGAACCTCAGCCCAGACACAGGCATCTGACAAGCAGATATGCTGTGAGTGAAAATGATCTCAGATTTTTATAAGTCACACGGCCTGTGTGAGATACAGGCTAACTCTCTCTAACATGTTTTATGTATCACTGTCCTTCTGACTCAAATCTCTTTCCAGTCCAGCAGCTGCCTGTCTGCCTGCGGAGGTAGAAGTTCATCTCCCCGTGTGTGTGTGTGTGTGTGTGTGTGTGTGCGTGCGTGTGTGCACGCGTGTCTGTGTAAGTGCTGTGAAATAGACAGCAGAGGAGCCCTATGGGGAAGCCCCACGAGAACCACAAGCCTCGAGATCCTCTGCCTGACAAAAATAACATGTCAGTAGACATGCACACACACGCACTCACTCACGCACGCACGCACGCACGCACACAGACAGACACACACACACACACACACACACACACACCTCGCTCCTAATGCACATTGGCTTTTGGTGGTTGCAGCAATCTCCTCTGAACCCAATGGCTTCATGAGTGCTATCATGTTCATGATGGACTGTGTTGCAGCTAGTCGCCAGGATAAAATGTCTGCATTTGTTTCTGCAATCCATGGATATGTAAAATATTACATTTCTGAACCAAAAATACGTTGAATATCACATTTTTTACATACAGTACATGTATATACATGTCAGAAAGTTTGCTATTATTGAAAGAGTGCTGTGGTGAATAAAGGTGTGGCCTGGGTGGATGGATGGCATATAAACACTTGCCTTACACACAGGAGAGCCGCATGTTCGATCCCCAGTCATGGTCACAGCGTTTCCAAAGTCTACATTTCACCCCTCAGCCACATTTAATGTTTTTGTTATTTAAGCCTATAAGCCAAACCATAATCATAACCTTAACTAAGTTAAGCATCTTTTTGTATCAAATTTACGTTGAGATTGTAGGTTTGCAGACACGTACAATAGAATGCCACGTTTTATTCGGGCAATTGTGTGTGTGTGTGTGTGTGTGCGTGTGTGCGTGCGCGCGTGCGTGTACATGCTCTTACTGTATAGAACAACGTACCTTTTCATGCAGCTCTCCATTGCTCCCCTCCACAGCCTCCAAGTTACTGCTCAGCAACTAAAGAGACACAAAGCAACATCATTTACTCACTCAGACAAAAGGGACAGACTCAGCCACATTACAGCAGCTCTCTGCTGCTTTATGGATGGCTCTGCTGAGAGTATGAAAACGCTCCAGACAGCCAAGAGAGAAAAGTCAATAATGCAATGCGCGTCTGTCCAACTGTTTGTTTGTTACGTCGATCTCACCATGCATGTACTAGTCAAAATATGACCAAACATCCAGACGACTATCAGGCTCCGTCCCCGTCTCTCGTCTCCCGAGGGCGGCGAGACATGTGACCAGCGAAACATGTGACCAGTGAAACATGTGAGCGCAGAGCGGCACAGTAGCACATGTGCTGCAGATGTCAGTGGAACACCGGACAGTGTTTTTGGCTGAAAATGACCAAGTGTTAAAAGTGCGTAAGAAATTATGAATGAAGCTAGAATATTTTTTGTATGAAAATAGAGGCTCTGTTCTTTCTTTTGATCACTGTTTATATTCATAGAACAAAATATTCAGTGGGTCTTCTTGAAAAAAAAATCCCCCCCCCCCCATCCAGGCCCCTCTTCTCTCTACAGGACGTCCTGTGTGTTTATTGATGAATGTATTATGTCAGGCCAAAATAAGGGTCAAGCTGAATATGTTATTCAAGCCCTGCATCTGTTTGTTCACTCATGTAGAGAGGAACTGAGCTGAATGCTAGCGTGATATTATCATGTTACCGGAATCAATAGGTAGCGAGCGAGCGCACGCACGGGGAAATCCACAACAATGTCATAAACACAGCACAACAACCACAAAATAATATAACCATGGACCCAGGACGAAAAACATGCATCTCAGTGGGTAGCAATGACACAAACACATGCACGCGCACACGCACACGCACACACACACGCACACACACACTCACATGGAGGCAGATTGAAAGCATGTGAGACACAAACACATGCATGCACGCACGCGCACACACACACACACACACACACACACACACCCACGCACACACACACACGCGCACACACACACGCACACACACACACACACACACACACACACACACACACACACACACACACACACACACACACACACACACACACTCACATGAAGGCAGATTGAAAGCATGAGAGGGGTGCTATGGCAACAGTCATGTCAGATGTTTTTCTCCCACATGCAGAGAGGTGAGTGGGGTGACCTGAGGCAACAAACAAGGAGGGATGCACCATGTTTTGTTGTTGATATTTTCCATTTCCAACACTTTTGGCCAATTGTTGAGATCTCAGCAGGATCAAGGCCTGTGAATTCTATTTCTGGCATAGCTTACACTGTTTTTACGCGTGTAACATACACGTGTAACTTACGCAAATAGCGTAGCACAGAATCAAATGACGTGTGATTATACAGCAGGTGCTCATAGATCGTTTGAAAACATTAACAGTTAAAGAGGTAGAAACACGGACTGGAGGGGGGCTTTAACTGCAGTACCTGAGAGTACCCACCTTGTCTCTGAGAGTGAGGACCTCCCCCTCCAGGTAGCACTGCTCCTCTCTGGCCTGCTCCAGCTCTGACTCCTTACTCCTCAGCTGCTCCTGCAGGCTCAGGAGTTGCTGGAGAAGACATACAGTGTTAGTAGTGATTGATAGACATGAAGCAACTAAAGTCATCCATTGGTGGAAGTGTATAAGCAGGAGGATATGGGATGTGTTGATAGGTTGAGAGTGAGAGTTTGGTGCAACCTTGGGTGAGAGATGGGAAGCCAGCGAAGGTCTTGGAAAGGGGGAGTGACATAAGAGATTTTATGTTGGTTGAACACCAGACGGCCTGCAGCGTTATGAATGAGCTGCAACAGTCTGATGGCCGAGGCAGGTAGCCCAGCCAGAACAACATTGCAGTAGTCCAGGCAGGAGATGACAAGTGCCTGGACCAGGAGTTGTGTCGCTTCCCTCGTAAGAAACGGACGGATTTTACAGATGTTGTCCAGGGAGAACCTACAGGAGTGGGTAGTTGCTGCAATGTAGGCTGAGCTGGACAGCTGGGTGTCAAGGATCACTCTGAGGTTCTTAGCAGATTGAGAGGGTAACACAGTAGTGTTGTCGATGGAGATGGAGAGGTCTGTGAGAGGGCAATCTTTCCCTGGGAGGAAGAGAGTTCTGTCTTTTCAAGATTGAGCTTGATTCTTCGTCAGGGATATGCTGAGCTTCACCTTGCTAGTACTATGTCCTCTGAATATTTGCAACACATATGGAATAATGATTTCAATCTCACAATAGATGAAAGAACATGGTCAGACATATGACAGTTTGCGAAAGAAATTTCTATATGTAATAGAACCAGAGAAAGTCAGTTTAGGATATTGCATCGTTTACAAATTACCCCCCAACTTAGACACAGGATGAATCCAAATCTGACAGAAATGTGCTCAAAATGTCATGTGGAGGTGGGAAGTTATAGACAATGGCTGAGTTTCCCAACAAAGAAACTTCTTAAGAGTTAAGAAGCTTCTTAAGGAGTTAAGAAGGCTCCAAAGAAGTGTTTCCCAAACGCCTATATTGCTTTATATACACAGCATACAACAAAATTGCGAGAAACACTACAGAATTTAAGCGACCTTGGGTTCTGTGAAAGGTGCTATATAAATCCACAACATTCTTATTATAAAAGGAATCCATTCTGATTAGAGGAATATAGCCTACGGTAAAACATTTAAAACACAAGTAACCATACATACAGGGGAGAGTGTTCCCCAATTTTAAACACTAAAGGGTGCATGAAAGAAAGGAAAAAGGGAAAAACACAAGAGGAACAGTGGACACAAGTATCTCCTTTTGCCTGACGCGGCTGGATCTGCCAGTGTTTCGTCATTAAGAAGGTGTTAAGAATGCCCCAGACCCTTCTTACAAAACCTTCTTAACGAAAGATCATCTTAGCGCTAAGAAGCTTTTGTGAAACGCAGCCTTCTTAACGGAAGATAATTTTAGGCTAAGAAGCAATCGGGAAACGCGTTGGCTTCGTTGGCTTCTTACGGGAGCCTTAAGAAGGGTCAAATAAGCTTATTAGCGCTAAGAAGCTTTTGGGAAATGCATGCCTTCGTAATGAAAGATCATCTTAGGCTAAGAAGCAATTGGGAAACGCGTTGGCTTCGTTGACTTCTTACAGGAGCCTTAAGAAGGGTTAAATAAGCTTCTTAGCGCTAAGAAGCTTTTGGGAAACCCAGCCATTGTGTGTGGGCATGTGTTCATATTGAGTACTGGGGTAAAATCGTTGATAAACTTAATTTGACTTTCAATGTCCACCTTGATGCTGAACCTCAGGCTCTGCTCCTTGGTGTACATAGCCCTCACATTAAAGGCTCTTATCAACGAAGGCTGTTCAATATTCTTACTTTTGCTGCCCGAAAGAACATATTGTTCAAATGGATTGATAGTGCACCACCTATGATTGCAGGATGGCATAAATTGATATTTGAGTTAATTCAAATGGAATATCTAACATATAGACTTAAATGTAAAACGGGCGATTTCTTTCAGATTTGGATACCCTTCTTTAAATATGCTGGTGAAAGACTTACAAGTACTATATTAAAAGGAATGGCAGACTGTAACACTGAAAATTGATATCTTTGGGCCGTAAGGTGGTACAATTTTAAATTTTAAATGTATTTGTCTGGAAATGCACATAATGGGAGTATGGATGTATATGTGCATCTGCAGTGTACATGTATTGATATAAGTATATGTGTATATAATATATGTATCTGTGTATGTATGTATGTATATGTATATATATATATATATATATATATATATATATATATGTACTCTTTTCTTTTTTCCCCTCTCTCTCTTCAGAGGTTTAGTTGTTACATCACTCTCGATGATAATAGACTGAGCACTCCTGTATACATGTCTTAAGGATCTAATTTAGATATCTTCTATTTTGTGGCCATTGTGTGTTGTCTGTATTGTTTGTGTTTTTGTTTAAAATCATAACAAAAAAATATATATAAAAAAAAGAAAAAAAGATTGAGCTTGAGGTGGTGGGCAGACATCCAGGCACTGATGTCTTTCAGACATGCAGAGATGCGTGCCTCAATTTGCCATGAGATATCTCATAGATGAGATGACATGGCTGAGAGATCTAGTATAGAGAAGGAATAGCAAGGGCCCCAGGACTGAGTCTTGGGGGACATTCCCAATTTTGAACTCTGAATGTGAACGAGTTCATTTTAAGCTGTGTGAACTGAACTTTGAGCTAGCTCTTATGTGAACCTGTACAACACTGAGTGGCAGCAGTCTGGGTCCGGCTTAACTAGACTTGTCTAGTCTTGTTTTTTTCTTTTTTCTTTAACCTTTATTTATCTGGGTAAAGTTGACCAAGCTCTGAACGAACGCACAGCGGAGCGGCCTACCTGCTGCATGTTGTGCAGGCTCTGCTGCAGCAGCTGGATCTGAGCCTCAGGGCTGTGCGTGTGCCCAGGCGTGTGCATCAGTGCCTGCGTGTGCACCGCGCGCTCGGGGTGCATGTGCCCAGGCGTGTGCGTGGGTGCCTGGGCTTGCAGTGTGTGCTCGAGGAGCTCGTGCTCCGGGTAGCTGGCCTGTCTCTGCTCTTTCCTCAGCAGCTCCACCTCGTTCCTGTAGGCATCCAGCTGCCAGCGCAGAGAGTCGTTCTCCTCCCTGAGAGATGCCTGGGTCAGATCACCCACTCCTGGAGGAGAGGAGAGGAGAGGGGAGGAGAAGAGAAGAGGAGAGGAGAGGGGAGATGGGGAGGAGAGGAGAAGAGAGGAGAGTGAAGAGAGGAGGGGAGGAGAGGAACGGAGAGGTGATATTAGCTTTTTTTATAAATATATATTTTATTTTAAGTTTTTCCAATGTGCATATATGACAAACATGGAAACACAATAAACAGAAAGTTACAACAAAATCCCTGAGCCCCCCAGCCCCCAACCCACCCAGAGAAAGGCCAGAGTACACAATATATCACTGTTGTTCTATGTTACCAAGATAAGCCATTTAGGCAGTGTCCACTGCTACCGCAGCAGTGACCAGCAGGGTTCGCAGCAGCCAGAGAAGACCATGAGCAGGCGCCGAGAAGGCTGGCAAAATAAATAAATGCAAATAAACACAAATATGTAGTCCATTCATTGTAGAGGGTCATATCAAGCATGTGGCATGATATTCGATTTTTTTAATTGACTTGTTTTACTTTCACAGTACATAAAGATTGATTATAGCACGACATGAAATTAGGACACAGTGACATGTTGAACGGTGGGGTACCATAGTTCAGATGAGTAAGCAGCAGGTTCCTATATTTAAACAGCAGCCATAGGAAAGAGGGTATTTTTGTTAGAATAACCGCTAGCTACCTGGGATAATGCTTAAGTTAACGTATGACTTGAACAGCGAACTTGTTATAAGAAAATACGTTATGTGAACATGGACTCTGATATTCTGGGTAAATATTAGCCTGATATCAGACTAAAGTGTCAACTCGTTACACTCCGTTTCTTCTTTCATCTTCAGAAGCAGCCAGAACTCAACTCAGTGGAGTTGGCGGATTCAAAGGTCTGGACCCAGGCAAGGTAGATATAAGACGTTCCCCAAAACTGTATTTAAGCCATGTGTCTGTTCAGGATTCTTTGTCAATCATTGCAACATTACATCAGTGCACGTCGTGACCGCATTGCCCTCGTGGTTGCATCCCATGTGTTTCTGTTCATGTTGTTTTCTGACTGTGCTCTGTTTGTGTGACTGCTCTGCCCCCATAACGCACTTTATGATTGAGTTTCCTCTAGGCACCTTCATTCATTTAAATTTCCACTGATGATTGTACTGCTGAATGTACTCCTGTGTAGAACTGTACTGCTCTCAGCCCCTAGTGTAGCTATTGTATAACTATATCCATAATGTATTTAACTTTGGGCGTGTATGTATTTAACATTGGGCATCCAGCACTCGAACAGGGCAGTCGCTTTATTTCTCGCTCTCCCTTATCTCCCTTCTTTCCCTCTGCCTGCAACAACACCCAGAGCAAACTTGCATTCGTCTACTCGAAGTGACAAATATGGATTTATTGGATTTACTAAGCTGGTCTCTCAACGCAAATCAACTAAACTTTGAGGAATGCGGGGTCCGGGGAACCCCCACCCTCTGCCCAGACGGATCTTTCGCCGCGGGATACGGGAAGACAACAGCGATTGACCCTAGGCTGTGACGTCATGAAAATTGAGATGGGCGGTCAGTGAATTTGAACTGTGAAAAATGGATTATATCTGGATATATCATAGAAATTCCACTGATCTGCAATAAGGAGAATATGAACTAAGTTGGGAATCAGAGACTTGACACCTGCTGTTGACTTTCTGGTCTGTGTGACCCTGGTCTGTGTGACCCTGGTCTGTGTGACCGAAAGGAATTCCAGGCAACCAAAACATTTTATCCTAATCTGGACTCTCGTACTGCCAAGGACGCAGCTCTCCTGATATTTCGTCTGCAACTGAGCTCTTTCCCCCCAAACCCCCCGCCTTGTTCCCTGACAGCTCTTGCATCATCCACCCCCCCACCCCCTCTTCCTCCGATACATTCATCCATCTGGCGCTGATGACAGCGAGCCACTTGCGTTGTTTGAGGAGCTAGTGCAACGGTGGCGCTGCGCACCCGGCGACCCGGCTGAGGGCAGTAGATGGTCCTTTGGAATCTGTACATAATGCAACAAATGTTTATGTATTGTATAATATTGAAGTGCGCCTTTATTACTTTAAAACTAGTAATAATGTATCTCAATTCTGAAGTGTGCCGTTATTACGAATCTCAAACTAGTAATGATGTTGTAATTGTCCACTACTGTCTGATGTGAACCAAAGTGCCCTTCTGGGACATGTATTAAACTGATTGATTGATTGATTGATTGATTGAACTTTTCTATTTCTATTTTCAAACTGTACCTGTGTAATTGCACTTTTATTCTCAGGTTGTCTTTTTAAATTCTGGGAGGGGGACTGCCAATGGAAACTAGCCTCTGGCTACAATTGGGTACTTTTACACTGTATACTGTGCTCATGAATGTACACTGTCCCTCTATATCAAATAAAAAAATAAAATAAAATAAAATAAAATACATTCAGAGTGACCCAGACAAATGGGCTCAGCAAGACAATTTTGAAGTATTCCAAAAGTAATCCAAAGTACAGTATTTAGAATACTTAACTTGAGTAATCTAATGGAATACGTTACAAATTACATTTTAGGGCATGTATTCAGAAGGGATGCACGATATATCGGCAGAAATACCGGTATTGGCCGATGTTAGTAATTTTTTAACATATCGACATCGGTCCGATGTTGCAATGTTAATATTGGTTATTGGTATCAGCCAAAATTGTCACATTAAGAGGAAACAATACGGTAAATCTATGATTTATGGGCTTTTCCAAATGTTTTGGAAATAAAGAAATGCATTACTTCTTCAGATTCACAGTGTTTACATGTGTTTTTCAATATGTACAACATTTTATTATCATGGGAATGTGTTTTTATACAGATCATATCGTTAAATATCGTTATCGGCCATAACAGCAATGTTAATATCGGTAATCGGTATTGTCCAAAATGTTCATATCGGTGCATCCCTAGTATTCAGTCATCTGTAGTGGAATACGTTTTAAAAGTAACCCTCCCAAAACTGCTGGGAGGGTTACTCACGCTGTGAGTACTGACACACCATGAAAAAGCACTTTGTGAGTGAGTGAATTAGTGAGTGAGTGAGTGAGAGAATGAGTGAATGAGAGTGTGTGCGTGTGTCTGCGTGTGCGTGCGTGCGTGCATGCATGCGTGTGTGCGACTGTCTATGCGTGCAAAGTGTCACTGTGCGTTTGTGTACAGAGTGAACTCTCTCTGACTCCAGGACTTTCCCCCTATAGCCTTGGTAAGCAAAGTGAGATGGTTTGTAAGCAGGAGCAGCCTCTCTCTGGCTGTTGCAAACACACTGCATCACTCTCATATCTCATTTCCATGATTCAGAGTGTCACTGAGACAAAGAGGCCTTTGGGTGCCACAGTCACACCGCCTCGTGTGCTACAGCAGCCTGGCTGGAGATGGATGCGCACCAGCTGGCGAGACAGTGCACGGTGAATACACAGTGTCAGAAAACAATCGTTATGTTATCAAGTCGAAATGGCACTTGGAGGAATTGAATGCATTGCTATTTTTCACTCAGCGCGCAGGCTTTCACAAAGCTTTTAGACCGGCCGGCACATTATTGGTTTAACTTTCTAAGCTTTGAGCTTTGCGCTGCAGCGAAAGTGCAGACTTCAATTTGCACACTGGAAGCCAGATTTGTATACGTCGCTGCTCATGACATGCTGAGGGATCCATACGCAAGAAACTTTCTAACAGTCACATCTCCATCAGATTGCACTTACAGCAGTATCATTTAGGATTTCCCTGTTACCGCTGCCTCTCACCTTCAAAGAAAGATGGGGAAATAAGATTTTAATGATTTGACGCTTGGCACCGTACGAAGCAGATGATAGGTGAAAGGATCCAGAAATATTAGCATTGGATATCTCTGAAATTCTCTAGAGAATCTGATGAATATTCAGAGTTTTGTTGATATGAAGTTCTAACGTTCTAACGAAGTTCTCTTCCATTGTAAATAAGAATCTGTTCTTAATGACTTGCCTGGTTAAATAAAGGTTAAATCAGGAAGACTATATTCTGCACTTTACACCTCCTCAGTTCACGATCAACGACGATCAACTCCAGGCATAGTTGATGATGCAAGTGCACTCTGTTCCGTTTCCAAGCAGGGAAGAAATGCTGTAATGTGAAAGCTGACCAGCGGGGGAGAGGGGCGGGGATGCAATCGTTCCAGAGTGCGGAACAGAAGGGAACGAAAGCAATCGTTCCCAGTGAGAAAGAAGCCTATATCTCCCTGTTGTCTATGCGCCAAAGACTATTAACAATACCTAATTCTCATCATACTTTCTGTAATGCATTGCTATTGTAACACATATTATTTGATTCATTCACTGGTCTCTAGTCTCTCCTGATTGAAATGTGCCATGTCTGGTCAAATATGCACTCAATATAGGCTACATCATGAGGACATAATTATACTGGGATACCAGATACATCTTAGTATTGGCATGTATCTGTGTTCCAAATACATGTATGACCTACGTCTGTAAATATGAGCTGGGGGAATAGCGTGATCCTCCCACGCGCTACGTCTTGTGAGTGAAACTCCCCGCTGTCAGGTGAAAAGAAGCGGCTGGCGGCTGGCTGTACATGTATCAGAGGAATCATCTGCTAATACAACTCTCCCTATATATATATATATATATATATATATACAGTATATATATATATATATATATATATATATATATATATATATATATATATATATATATATATATACTAGGCATCTCACGTGCTTACAGTACATATATATTGTATATACTACTGAATTATTATTCATTAAAATAATGATATCCGATACCATTTCGGCCCATTGTCACCGGTACATGATCCAGCTATTTGAATCAGTATTGGACGGTATCCAATATCAGTAACAGTATTGGTGTATCTCTAATTGATAGTGGTATTTGCACATGCTCCATCGTACCGCTTTCCTCCATGCGCGTCTTCTTACAGGGACTCTGGTCCGAGTCATCATCTGACATCTCCATCTCCTCCTCCCGCCGGATGCCCATGATCTCCTCACTGTGGGCGTTCCTCAACTCCTAGAGCATCACAGCCACAAGACACACAGAGAGCAGTAAGTTACAATAACACATTTTAAAGAGTTACATTTATTGGCTGAATTTTTAAACTACAGTATGAGCTTGAGGTTGTTTTGGTCCTGCAGCTAAATCGGCTTCCAGTCATTAAGGCCTTGTGATAATTGATGCATATCTGTTGATGCTCCTAGCTAGATGTTTTTATGGCGCTCTGCAGGAGTGGTATCTGTATTTCACTAATGCATTGGGAAATAATAATGGTAAATAATCATAACAATAATAATAATGATAATAATGATAATAATTGATTGCATTTATATAGTGCTTTTGCTACTCAAAGCGCTTCACATGGGGGGGTACTCGATAGCCTGGGTAAACCCAGCCTTCAGCGTGATGTCACAGGCTATGCCTGTAGCATAAGTTTCTTTGTAACTGATAGCACATAGAGGTCACGTGGAGGCTGGGTTTACCCAGGCTAGGTACTCCACTCATATTTTCTTTAGAGTGCTGGTCTGCCCTACAGTCCACCTAAATGTATAGAGTGCCAAAGCCACGCTCTTCTGCATTCAGCATGCAAACCAAGGGATTTAATCCAACATACATTTTTCGTTTATTTCGTAAACATTTCACTCGGACCAAAACTAATAAATAAAACAGATTAAGAAAAAAATATATATATATTTTTGCTAGGCAGCTGGCTACATCTGGCTCTGTCTGAAGGTCGGAAGGAAGGCTGACTGACTGACAACCCTCAAGATGCTCGAGTGCAGGGCCGGCCCGCCCATAATGCGAACCAAGCGGCTGCCTAGGGCCCCGGGAGTTGGGGGGGCCCCCCCAATTTTTTTTTTTTTTTTTTTTTTTTTTTTTTTTTTAAATAAACATAGGCTATAATATTATAGGCTGTGTGTGGTAGTTAAAACATAGGTTGACGTTTATTTATGTTTGTAGTTTAAACAAAAACATAAATACTGTAGGCTACATACAACACAAAAGGCTGATATTTACCTTTTGTCGCCACCTGGTGAGTAAATATATATGTAACTAAAACCATTAAAATTGACAACCGGTCCTGCATGTATCTACCGGTCCTTGGCACAAAAAAGGTTGGGAACCCCTGGTTTAACTGACCTGGCAACCCCTATGGCTGCTGGGTTCTACACGCTTGCTTGACACTGATAGGGCTACAAACGAGCGTCATTGTCATGTTTGTTTGTTTTAAATATTCTTCTAAATATGGCTAAAAGTCCAAAAACGTCAAATTTTCTTCGGCGCTGCCCTAGCGGGCAGCACCGAGAGTCCCCTCCTTACAGCACCCCCTACTTAAAAGTACTTCCAGCGCGGATGCCCCCAAACCCCCGCCCCTGGGAGGGGGCCCCTGATCTATATCCTGCTTAGGGCCCCCAGATGGCTAGGGCCGGCCCTGCTCGAGTGACATCACTCACAGATGACATCACTGATGACATTACTCACTGATGACATCATTGATGACATCACAATTGCTTGAGTGACATCACTCAGAAGGCTGATTGACACTCAATGCTGAGGACAAATGACATCATCAGTGGCCGGCAGCCAGCTGCCTGGCAACATTTGCCAGGCATCCAGATGACGGATGACGTCATCAGTGATGTCATCAGTGTGACAGTTCCCTACTCTCCCTCTCAGATAGGATGTTATGATTTTATATGTATTATATATCTATTCTTATTTTGATGGCTGTCATTAAGAGAAAGGAGTTGGCTCAGGAAATGACGTACGTCCTGGTACATGTATTAATAATCCAGAAGCGGCGATTGCTCTCTTGAAATCTCTTGAAATGATTTTTATAAGCATTTTACGAAATGTATGGAAACATGAACGCTGAACGCAGAAGAGGGCATGACGTTGGCAGTCTAGATCAGCTAACTCCCCTGCTTACTCATTTTATCACCTTTTCAAGTCGTGTTGAAGTAGGTCAGTGGGCACTGCAGTTCTGGAAACCTTATGATAAACAGCTGTTTTAATAATCTGGTGACATTTTAAATCAAACTAATTTAGAAGCCAGATGCATGGTTGGATGAATCATTTGATCATTTGTATGTGTTGGTATTTGAAAAACGCCATGAGTGCTTTTCTTCCTTTAGTGAGAGGTTTCCATTGACTGTAAATCCACTTTTCAACTAAAATATAGTCGACTGGAAGTCAGAATCTGCCCTCTTCCTTATATATAGCACAGCAGCTGGGCTAGATGCCTGATCCCCACTGCTCTCATGCACTTAGGAGTTCAAACAGGACAGTGCCTGAGTTTGAAGAGAGATAATACCATTGTGCCTTCTCATCTTTCATTTGACATTGTTGGACTGTTACTATAGTGCAAACAAACAAACAAACAAACAAAAATCCAACCATTTACCATCCTGAGTTTGAAGAGAGACATAAGAGGCCTGAGTCTCTGTCCACAGAATAAGCAGCGAGCCCGACTTAAAAGAGCCAGCTATTTCTGGCTTGTGGCGTAAATAATGTACTCTCTCAGCTATTGGCAAATACGCTTTGTGGTATTTTCCAACTAAATGTGCTGATCTACGTTTTATCTGAATTTTTAAACTGCCGACTCTCAAATTGCCAATCCCAGTTCTTTTGCCATGGCTTTAAAAATCACTGCCTTAATCTCATCACATCGCAGTCTTCCCAGTTGCACAGATAAAGTTAATATTCTTAAAGATGCTCCAGTTTATCAGCAGAGAGCCTCAGCCCTCCTGCTGGCTGTGGGATAATCACATTTCCTTATGACTGCCATATTCATTACCTCTATATTTCCCAATTGTGATTTCACTCTACAATGCTGAGAGAATAATTCTCATTTTGACAGAGGAAAATATGCAGCATGTTTTCATACAGTTATCAAAATGAATGTTCTTGCTGGAGAGATATGGCTAACATGTAGACTTACCAAGAATGCTATACAGGTTTCACAATGGTACTGTTGCATCCTAGAGACAAGCTAATCTGTGTGATGTTCACCAATCACTGCCTCTGCCTCTTACCTCTTTTTGGACAGAAAATGTTATATGTTGTGATACTGACTTGACTCAGATGGTGGTGCACTCATAGCTCATTCGTCACATTATATTGATTTTGGCCTCCACAGACAGACAAAACTATAATCCGCGTTGGCTCCCGCAATTTTCAAATGCTTCCACCTACCCGTCTGTACTTCGTAGAGGAGGAAGTTGGCCAAAACGGAAAAGGAAACTCAGGGAAAATAATGAGTGATGATAGGGGGGATGTCCCATCCGCTCATATTTCCCCAATCACCTGCATCGGTTCGAACTTCCTCTGGTCTGAAGCGTTTTTTCCTTCCAACTTCCTTTGACTAGGCTCAGTGGGCTTGAAGTACAGACTGTCTCTGGTGCATTCGAAGAATGTAGAAGAGACAGTCTGGCTTGAGAGACTACCTGAGGAGCAACAGGGTAGCCTGGTAAAAACATCCTGATCACATGACCTCACATTCTGTTTGGCTCTGGAGTCCAACATGCCCACAGCGATTTCCTGAAATTAGAATGTAACCGGGCCAATCAGGGTAGAGCAGTAACGTTAAAGTCGAGCTGAACTAAAAAAAAATGTTTTAGTTCAAATACCTGGGTATTCAGTGCACCTATTTAACTCATTGAGTGCCAGCCACTTTTGGAAAACGGATGCTCCCAGTGCCAGAGTTTCAGAGCGTTTTCAGTGATTTCTCGAGGCCCACAGAATATTGTGTGATATTACTATGTAAACACCGAACACGCACAAAGAACGAGGAGACTCTATTGTATCATCAGCAAAAAAAGTTTATTGATACCATTTTCCGTTCTTTAGTTATCAGCCGGAGAAGATAGGTTGTTTTCACTAAAAACAGACGTTTCAAATTAGAAGCTGAGATAATCAGCCTTTTGTGAAATGAAGCATTTCAAGCACATTCACTGACTCTGAAGCTAATATTTTCTGATGTAGTGACGTGGTGTAGTTGTGTGGTGCCCTGCGTGCCCCACCCCCCTCTTTTTCGCCTAACACGCACCCAGCGTCTATTTTCGGAGCGCTCCGTTTTTGTGCGCCGGCTCCCAGCGCGACACCGAAAAGCCAAACCGGACTGCTGAGAATGGTTTGGCCCTTCGGCGTCGGGTGCTGCTTTTCTGGCGGCTAATCGTGTGGAGAAACTATGCAGCAGAGACAGAGGGGCTCAGTTGTGGGAGCGGATTGACTGCTGTTCACAGCTAACGTTAGCTCCAGCCAGAGCAATCTATACGGCTCTGGCTCTGGCTCTCATCGGTTTTCGTTTCATCACGGGGCTTCTTCTGCTGTTTTTCCTCACCTTTCTCTAATCTGGAGAGCACTGTCGCCACCTAATGGGTCCGTAAAATAGCTTCTACACATTCGACATCCCCCATACTTTCACAGGAGATGCATCAGGCTTTGATCCACGTCCCACCGTCAAAAAACGCAATTGACGACAATCGTCGTCATTGGCACTCTACGTTACTATTTGAATTGACGACGATTGTCGTCATTGGCACTCAATGAGTTAATAATGTATGAAAAAAAACCTGAATTTCTTTAGTTTTTCTCACTATTTCACATCAAAAGTTCATTTTTCAAGATTTCATTCATAACAGTAATCTACAGTTTGCTGACGTCACATTGCACTACAATTTCTACCCCATTTCAACCAATCATTCATATTATCACATGGCAGCTGTCAATCAATCTTCATTTCAGGAGAATTTTCTCCTCCAAATGAAGGAGAAAATGGCGCCTAGTGTCTGTAACCTGGCAGAATTTCTAGCCCATAAACAAACTAATAACTTGGCCAACATACAACATACAAACGGGAATGTCTAAGAATGCAAAGAAATGTAACTGGCTCGTTAAACTCGCATTCCAGGATAATGTTAACGTAAGGGTTTGCCCCTCAGAGATTCCAGGCGAACAGGCGGCACTCATGCATCGGATTGTCCGCTCCGCTCCACACGGAAGCAGCCGGCTGCCTGGTACTCTCACTCTGTGGATCCGTAGTGCCACAACACGCTGAATCCCACTCAATTTGGGGGTAGAACACGGCAGGATTGGCCAACGCCAAATCAAGTCCCCAGAATTGTCAAATCAAATAATTGACATGCTTATGGCCCGCCTCTCAACCCTCTGTCATCTCAGACAAGATTTGTTTTCAGTCTGAAACGTCTCTGACCCACGCGCCACTTGGATTCTGTTGGGGTCAGTTCATCTTTAACATTCGTAAACACAACCGTAAGTGCCGTTATTGCAGAAATAGACAATAACAACAATTAAACAAGAACAAGAGTGTGCTCCAGAGGAGTTTCTCGGCGGAAAAGACGTTTTCGACATTCTTCCAACTGGATTTGGATTCTACTGGATCCAACGCTGATTGGCTGAAGGAGTTGTCTGTCACGGCAAGTACCCCACCCAGTGAATACTGTGGACGGCTGGAAGTCTAGACTGATTCTGTACGTAGAGTGAAACAGAATGTGAGCTCCTGTGAATTGTTTCAACCAGTCTATAGCAACAGGGTCCTTTAAAAAAACACTTCCTTTTCTCATGTTCATTCCCTTTATCTGGATTTGACTCTGGCTGAATAATTGATCGGAGCCTTAACCCTGTTGCCATAGCAGCACCTCACATTTTAGAGGACGATAGAGGAGGTCAGATGGTGCTTTACATGGGAACTGGAGGGAAAGACTCAGTCTGTCTGTCTGTCTGTCTGTCTGTCTGTCTGTCTGTCTGTCTGTCTGTGAGGGCGCAGCATCCAGAAAAACAACAAGGGTACTGAGAACAGCAGGCACTTGTATATCAACTCCTACAAGACTGTCTGTTAACCTTCTCAGGGGACTAAAAAAAGAAGAAGAAAAAAGACAGCCTGGTTGCCCGAATAAAATGTTGGCAGTTTTTAAGTTTCTGCAACACACGGATATTGAATGTAAATAATGTATGAACCATTGCATTACAACATTTCTAGATACGTGTAGGCTACATCAATGTTATACATGTCATAGACTCTGCTATTGAAATAGCACGGTGGCCAGTAGGTTGGGGTGGATGGAGGACGTAAACACTTCCCTTTCTCACCAGAGAGCAAAGTCTACACACCATACACACCACACTACATGCCTGAAGCAGTCTCCATCTCTCCAAACTGGGTCCGTGCCGGCTGCATTCTACACTACATAGTACACTGACTGTATGGAAGTACCTCATTCAACCCCACAAAAAAACTGAACTACCCCTTTAAACAGGTAGAAACTCTGACTGGAGGGGGTCTTTAACCAAGTTGTTTTACTTGCGTAAAGTTTTCAAATTAACTGGAAACTCTTCTCACTCTTGCCATTTTCAAATTAACAGATGTTCAAATTTACGTTGGAAAACGTCAGTTAATTTGAAATGTTGAAACGGATTTTTGGTTCACGAACGTTGAATGTCACGTATCCAGGGTTTGCGGAATCATAAACGGCCAACATTTTATTCTGCATGGGTTGGGGGGGGGGGGGGGGGGGGAGTAAAAGTATACCAACCTCGCACTGCTTGCGCCAAATGTCTATGTTCTTGCGCTGTGCTTTTGAGAAATGGTCCCATGCCTTTTGCCTGGTGGCGGCGGTGAAAACGGCGACGATCTGCTCGACTTTGGGGTGAACAGGGAGGAGGAGGGAGGATCAAGACAAAACAAGCCGTTTATGTAGCTTGGTAGCACTGACTGAGGCTCAAACAGCTGTAGCTTGGTATTACCGACTGAGGCTCATACAGCTGTAGGTAGCACTGACTGAGGCTCATATAGCTGTAGCTTGGTAGCACTGACTAAGACTTATACAGCTGTAGCTTGGTAGCACTGACTGAGGCACATACAGCTGTAGCTTGGTAGCACTGACTGAGGCACATACAGCTGTAGCTTGGTAGCACTGACTGAGGCACATACAGCTGTAGCTTGGTAGCACTGACTGAGGCTCAAACAGCTGTAGCTTGGTATTACCGACTGAGGCTCATACAGCTGTAGGTAGCACTGACTGAGGCACATACAGCTGTAGCTTGGTAGCACTGACTGAGGCTCATACAGCTGTAGGTAGCACTGACTAAGGCTCATACAGCTGTAGCTTGGTAGCACTGACTGAGGCTCATACAGCTGTAGCTTGGTAGCACCGACTGAGGCTCATACAGCTGTAGCTTGGTACTGTAGCACTGACTGAGGCTCATACAGCTGTAGCTTGATACTGTAGCACTGACTGAGGCTCATACAGCTGTAGCTTGGTAGCACTGACTGAGGCTCATACAGCTGTAGCTTGATACTGTAGCACTGACTGAGGCTCATACAGCTGTAGCTTGGTAGCACCGACTGAGGCTCATACAGCTGTAGCTTGGTACTGTAGCACTGACTGAGGCTCATACAGCTGTAGCTTGATACTGTAGCACTGACTGAGGCTCAAACAGCTGTAGCTTGGTAGCACTGACTGAGGCTCATACAGCTGTAGCTTGATACTGTAGCACTGACTGAGGCTCATACAGCTGTAGCTTGGTAGCACCGACTGAGGCTCATACAGCTGTAGCTTGGTACTGTAGCACTGACTGAGGCTCATACAGCTGTAGCTTGGTACTGTAGCACTGACTGAGGCTCATACAGCTGTAGCTTGGTAGCACTGACTAAGGCTCATACAGCTGTAGCTTGGTAGCACTGACTGAGGCTCATACAGCTGTAGCTTGATACTGTAGCACTGACTGAGGCTCATACAGCTGTAGCTTGGTACTGTAGCACTGACTGAGGCTCATACAGCTGTAGCTTGGTACTGTAGCACTGACTAAGGCTCATACAGCTGTAGCTTGGTAGCACTGACTAAGGCTCATACAGCTGTAGCTTGGTAGCACTGACTGAGGCTCATACAGCTGTAGCTTGATACTGTAGCACTGACTGAGGCTCATACAGCTGTAGCTTGATACTGTAGCACTGACTGAGGCTCATACAGCTGTAGCTTGATACTGTAGCACTGACTGAGGCTCATACAGTGGACAGATGAGAGACCAGGACACATGGACCACAGGTAGGATAAAGCAGTGTGTGTTGTTTTGGATATCTCTTTCAAATTAAAGGAAGATAACTTCCCTCCAAATTATGTCAGTATCTACTCTGCACGTCAGTGGAAATCAAACCATTTCTCTAAGCTTAACCAAGTTATTTTAGTTGCCTATAACCATAATACAGCTATGGTCTTGTGGCATGGTAAAATGGGGAAAAAGGGGCACCCAGTGTGTTAAAAAGTGACGCCAACAAGGGGTCCTGACCAAACATCAGTATTTGATAAGTTGGGGGGTGAGAATGTGTTGACCAAACACACAGCCATTAGCTACTGCAGTTCCATGTTAGCCTTCTCCCAAACAATTTCGTGAACAGGGTACAAAACAGCGTTACAAAAAAAGGCATAAAATGACCATACATTTTCTCACAGCAGGTTTTGCAGCATAATCCATGTGTATTGTATCCATATTGCACTTTGAATCCAAAAGGGTTAGATTCACCTTGGTGCTTTCTCATTGGGAACGATTGCTTTTGTTCCGTTCCGTTCCGTTCTGTTCCGCACCTGGGAACGATTGCCCCCCCCCCCCTCCCCCGCTGGTCAGCTTTCACATTACAACATTTCTTCCACGCTCGGAAAACGAAACAGAGTGCACTTGTGCCATCAACTATGCCTGCAGTGTATCCTTGCTCCGTGTTGTCTATGTGGTTCGGAACGGTTGGTATTCACACTCCGTGCCCGGGCACGCCAAAGCGCTCCCCAGACCACCTTTTCAAGTGGATCCTGTCACGGATACCTGTTGCGTGCCCGGTCGCGGGAACGGAATGGAACGGAACGGAACGCAACGTTCACACTCATCAAATGTTCCGAAACTGGGGTCAATTTAGGGACAAGTGTGCTCGGGGACGGTACATGGGCGCCAGTGTGAAAACACCCTTAGTATCACTAGATCCTGTTGAGCTAGCTGTGCTTTTCTTTACTAGGCTACATGAAGAAGTTATTGTTTCTCTACATATAATAATACATAATGCCATCAGACCGTTGCAGCTCATTCAGAATGCTGCTGTCCGTGACCTAGCCACTTTCGCAAACTCTTCTGGCTATAATAATTAATAATTCATCTCCTCCAGAGTCCCTTATCCACCCATAGACTTCCATGCCACTCTCACACCAAAGCTGTCTAAATCAGCGCTATGCAGAAAAATTTCAAAGCCACCTACTTGAATATACCAATCATTCTGTCTGGCTATCTTGGCATTTGCAAAAAAAGAATATCACCAGCACAGAATGTGGATAAAAAGAGGCATTTATTAGCAGCATTGAGCTTTCAAACCCCGCCGTTGAGAAGCAATGAAACCTTCTGCTCTGGTAGGTGGCTTTGAAATGTTTCTGTGACACTTGTAAATACGTGTGTATCGCTGATTTAGACAGCTTGGGCATGAGAGTGGCATGGAAGTCTATGGGCGGATAAGGGACTCTGGAGGAGATTAATTATTAATTATTATTAATTATTATAGCCGGAAGAGTCGCGAAAGGGGCTACCTGTGACCCATATGTGTTTAACCAACCTAAATTCTCTCACGTCACTGCCCCCTTCCGGTCCCTTCACTGGCTTCCCATCTTGGCAGTCGGCACACATCAAATTCAAGACACTGGTACTGGCCTACAGGGCAGTACAACAGACTGCACCCCCCTATCTGCAATCTATGGCAGGTTCCAAACCTCGCCTCCCTCCGATCCTCCACCCTTGCAGATCACCTCGCCCCTCCATCGCTACGTGGGCTTAAAAGTCACTCATCCCAATCGCGACTCTTCTCGTCCCTGGTGCCACGATGGTGGGACGAGCTCCTTCTGTCAGGATGGCCAAATCACTGCCCATCTTTCAGTGGAGAGTCTGGAGACTAAGAACACACCTCTTCAGGCTACACCTGGACCCTTCTTGAACTAACCTTACGCTACACTAAAAAAAAGGTGCTGAAGACTGTTGCATGTTGATTGCACTACTGTTGACAAAATGTACAGTCTACTGTATTGTAAGTCGCTTTGGATAAAAGCGTCAGCTTTTGTAATGTAATGTAATGTAAATGTAATAATGAGGTACTATAAATCTAGACCTGAGACTCACAGTGCATTCGTTTGGATGCAAAACACTGTTTTTGTAACTCACCAACCAGCCTCATTTCTCCGAAATTGTTTGGGAGAAGGCTGACATGGAACTATGGGGCTAAGTCACTGTGTTTGGTGGTCGTAACTTGGACTGAGTTACGACTAACTGAATAGATAATGCCATAATTTTCATTGTGGAGTGAACTGTTCCTTTAAAGAAAGGGCCACACAATGCTGCATGTGTAAACAATAAATTATATCTGTACAATACAATGATTACATCCAATTGAGCAGAATTAATCATTAACCAAATGAACCATTGTGTCTGAAAGACATGGAATGTATAATTGATGGGCCTGCACATACAATGGGGAGGGGATGCAATTTGACGAGGGGCGAGTTAGTTAGATATTACTTAGTTAGATGTTTCAGAAACATTGGCATATATGAATTGTAATTCATCAATATCTTAAGCTTTCTTATTGAAAATCTAATGAATTGAGAAAGATATGTCAGCTTGACCGGACTGTGGTGTGATGAGCTGGTCTCTCTCCTGGCCAGTGCTCGACACTACTTACATCTCATCACCTGCAGATTCAGTTCCTTCAGGACTGACAAAGGCAACATTGACTGAGAATGGATGGCTATTTTCTTATCTGTTTATGGTAAGGATGAGTTAGCATCCCGCTAGATGTATACTCTATGTTACAATCATTAATAGTTCTGTAGATAGTGTTACAAGAAAGGATTTGAATTGCCTTGCCTTGCCTCTTGCAGCTATAGCTGTAAACTTGATCACAGATTGAAAAGCCATGCATTCTGTGGTAAAATGCTGCCTTTTAAAGTATTGCTCTGTTTTGCTTTCTTAGAGACATTGCTGTCATGACACGTGAAACAGTTTGACATCTATTTTACTCGCCAAACCTGAATGAACATAACACATAATCCACCCATTTCAACCAACATCCCTTTGGTAATTGTGCTCAGATCAATATGTAAAATGTATATCAACAGCATGCATGATTGTTGAGAGAGAGTTAGAGAGAGTAGTGTTGCCTACCTGATATTGAGGTAAAGTGAGGTAGATTCTCTCCTGAACCACTGCATAGCTCTGTACTTACCTCTGCTCGAGCCCTCAGCCCTGGGCTCCAACCACCATTCATCACCCTACCTTCCACAGCGATGGCTGCCAGTCACTCTACCTTCCACAGCGATGGCTACCACTGTGCCAGTCACCCTACCTTCCACAGCGATGGCTGACAGTCACCCTATCTTCCACAGTTATGGCTGCCAATCACCCTACCTTCCACAGCGATGGCTGACAGTCACCCTACCTTCCACAGTTATGGCTGCCAATCACCCTACCTTCCACAGCGATGGCTGACAGTCACCCTACCTTCCACAGTTATGGCTGCCAGCATACCTTCCACAGCTATGGCTGCCAGTCACCTTACCTTCCACAGCGATGGCTGCCAGTCACCTTACCTTCCACAGCTATGGCTGCCAGTCACCTTACCTTCCACAGCGATGGCTGCCACCCTACCTTCCACAGCTATGGCTGCCAGTCACCCTACCTTCCACAGCTATGGCTGCCAGTCACCCTACCTTCCACAGCTATGGCTGCCAGTCACCCTACCTTCCACAGCTATGGCTGCCAGCCTACCTTCCACAGCTATGGCTGCCAGTCACCCTACCTTCCACAGCTATGGCTGCCAGCCTACCTTCCACAGCTATGGCTGCCAGTCACCCTACCTTCCACAGCTATGGCTGACAGTCACCCTACCTTCCACAGCTATGGCTGCCAGCCTACCTTCCACAGCTATGGCTGCCAGTCACCCTACCTTCCACAGCTATGGCTGCCAGCCTACCTTCCACAGCTATGGCTGCCAGTCACCCTACCTCCCACAGCTATGGCTGCCACCTTACCTTCCACAGCTATGGCTGCCACCTTACCTTCCACAGCTATGGCTGCCACCTTACCTTCCACAGCTATGGCTGACAGTCACCCTACCTTTCACAGCGATGACTGCCACTCTCCCTACCTTCCGCCACATCTATGGCTGCCAGTCATCCTACCTTCCACATCTATGGCTGCCAGTCATCATACCTTCCACATCTATGGCTGCCAGCCGGCTTTCTACTGTTCGGTGTCATTTGAGGGCTCTGTCCAGGTAAATACACAAAACAACTTCCAGTGTACTGAAGCCACAGAGCAACTACAGTACTAGTTTATCTGAATGAGTCGTAAAGGTTAGATTCTGAGGAGTGACATTGAATCTAGGGCTGAAAATAACGATTATTTTCAGTATCAATTAATTTGTTGATTATTTTCTCGACTAATCAATTAGTCGTCGTTTAGTCTATAAAATGTCACAAAATGGTACAAAAATGTCGATAACCAAAGGCACCCCCTCTGCTGATCTGGGGAGAGCCGTAGACTAGCACATGCTCCCTCCGATACATGTGCAGTCGTCAACCGCTTCTTTTCACCTGACAGCGAGGGGTTACACCAGCAGGAGATAGCGCGTGGGAGGATCACGCTATTGCCCCCAGTTCCCCTCCCCCAAACAGACCGACCAGAGGAGGCACTACTGCAGCGACCAGGACTCATACCCCACCGGCTTCCCACCTGCAGACACGGCCAATTGTGTCTGTAGTAACGTCTTACCAAGCCAGAGGTACTGCTACCAGGAATTGAACCCGGGTCTCCGTGGTGGTAGGTGATTGCTTTTACCTCTACACTACCCAGATGCCACTGGCTACGTTTACATGATAACTTTTAATAGGATTGAACGTTAATTCCGAATGAAAAGGGGAATAAATGGTCCATGTAAACGTGGCCACTGTCACATGACTGCTTCAGTGCATCTGTGCAGTGACCTCATGGCCGCCTTGAAGTGAGCTAAGATAATGGAGCTGATGGTGAGACGGATGGGAAAGCGTTGTCATGGAGACTGGGCTAAGATCCTGGCAGAGTAAATGACTTGGATGGAGCCAGGCCTTAAAATGGATGTCTTCACGGTCTGACTGCACCACTGCTATCTGTGACTGCACACTTCCCTGCCTGCAGGAGTGTGATGCGCTGTACACATTTATGCAGTCAACCTGTACGGTCCGGTGATGGCAGGGTTGTCAGTAGGATTAGTTACTTGATTAGGATTTTCTCTAGAAAATTCTCAAATTTTCTCTGCAGTCCTGACTGTCCGTTGCAGTTTGTGCCTGTCGTGAAAACAAAACAAAAATAAAAACAGGGGGGAAAAGTTGAAAAAAAAACTGCTTTTATTTTTCTAGTGGAGGTATGGGTAGAAGTTACCTGAATGACTGAACAGTTACCATAATCTTCAGTGAAGCATTCCCACATGGAGTCTGGCTGGCCAGCAGCAGGCGCTGTCAATACTACTGTATGTCTTTACTGTAAAATAATTTACACGTAAGTCTACTCACACTGCGTCAATATAGCCAGCAGGGCGTTCTTAAAGGTTTCCTTAGCCAGCTCCATCTCCTCTTCGTGCTGGGCCTTCTCGCTCATCAGCCGGCGCACGTGGCTGTTGGCTGATTGGATCATGGAGTAGAAGTGATTGGCGCTGCAGCGGTTGACTTCGCCACGGTCGATCCAAGTGAACAGCACCGCCGTGGCATCGCTAAACTTGTGGTCATCTATAGCAAAAGGGGAAAGAAGTGTTAGGGCGTTTCCACACTGGGAACGATTGCTTTCGTTCCGTGCATGAGATTTCACATGACAAATGTTGTTCCATCCCCAGGCACATAAAAGTGGTCCTCATTTGTGAAGATTGTCTTGCTGAACACAAAGTTCGCAGTTTAATCCCCATACAAAAATCCCATTGACTTTGAGACGAGGGAACCAGGAAGTGCTAACATCCAGGATTCGGGTCTCAGGGTATTGTATTCACCTGATGTTCCAGGTGTATCATTCCTTAAATCGTCAGACATTAAATGCACCGTATCTTCAAAACTGGTTTAACTTTCAGTGCCACTCAAACAAGAGAGCGGCTTGGGAGGATTAAAATGGTTCTCTGGGGGCGTTTCTCTGTTCACGGCTCTATGAATCACACCACAGCCGCTGAACACAAAAGACCATTTTGATTTTCAACTTTTCAACCGAAACCACAAGCCGCCGCATTCAGCCTCGCTCATAAAAACGACTGGCGGGCCGCGCCGAGTGTCGAGTGCATTCTCCACATTTGAATAATAATTGAACAGAGCCACCGAGCCACGGACCAGTGGCGAACACAGTGAATTAGAAAGCATTTAATGAGCTCAATACCCACTGCAACAGCAGCTGTAAGAAGACTCTTCCCCCCGCACCGATAGGCCCTATTCACACACTGACGCAGATTACCCTCACATTATAGCAGGCACAATGACACACGGCTCAACTGGCACAACTGAAGCAATAATGGACATTTATGTCCCCAGCTGCTCGAGGTGAAGAATGAGTTCAAAGAGGCTATTCAGAGTGAAAATGTGCTTGTTTATATTAGATATTAGTGGGTGGATATTAAATGCAAATAGGCAAATGAGAGAGAGAGAGATTATGTAATAATAATCATTTAAAAAAGTATTGGTGGCCTCACCTGGTAGAATCACAAAGGCAAACAAGATTTTACACAGAGAAATGGAAAGGATGGATGTGGGGAGAATAGGTATTGAATCAGACTTGAAACTAGTGATTGAGACCATGAACTCATTAGGAAAGTGTTTACTGAGGTCATAAATCAAGTGAGAAGTCAGGTCATTTTCCCATTGACTTCTATGCAATCAGACTTGTTTTTGCAGCCACAGACTGTATAAACGGGTGAGTTATAAAAAAAATATCCCCCCCCTACAGTTGAACGGTGAATTAAAATTAGCTATAGAGACCAACACCGTTTTTTTTAATTATGCACAGCATGAAATAAACAGTGTTGGGCTTATTACTGAATGAAAAAGTTATTATTTGCTAGTTATTTCAAAATGACTTATTCCCTGGGAGCAATAATTTCTTCTTGTTATACATTTCTGTTACAACCTGGAATAACTGTACATCCCCCAGATTGGAAAACCTGGTTGAAATCTACCTCCTTACCTTATTGAGCGTGCTAATTTCATAATCATACACAATATTGTGATTCACTCAGCACAATTTCTACTACGTCATCCCCTCACCCCTTTTCTGGAAGGGTAACTCCGGGGAATGTCCAGATCTGATTCAGCGAACGACAGTCCAGAGTTCATGTCTGAAAGTGGAGTCAACTATTGCACTGAATGAGTCTTTTGTGTCTATTTTCACAGAAATACAGGGTGGAAATACACTGTGGATGGTCATATTTGCATCATATCGCCACAGAAGCACATATTTAATACATGTGCACTGATGTAAATATGAAGTGCAAAAGTATGATTTGACCTTTAGCATTGTTTCTGCATAAAACAAAGATCAGACTTGGGTTGCTGCAGCACTCTGTGAGTACAGCTTATTTTGCCGGGTTGCACATTAAGGACCGCATCATGTCCAGAGTGCTTCCAACGCGCACAGACACGGCGCTTTGTTGCTGCACATTGACTGATGTCATAGACTGTGACATCATCAGTGACATCACAATTGCTCGAGTGACCATCACTGATGACATCATCGAGTGCTCGAGTGACATCACATAGACATTGTACAGAGAAAGTTGTTTAATTTGCGTTTAACGTTGGAAGGCAGTGAGGTTTTCAAATTAACTGCCGTTTTGTTTCAAATGTACGTTGAGATTGTACGTGTCTCTGGTTTGCAGACAGGTTTTATTTTAGGGACTGGGTTGTCTAAATAGGGCACTATCTCTTCTCGTGGGCCTGCTCACCTTTCAGCCTGTCTGCCAGCATGCCCGCCTCATGTTCCGTGTAGTGCATGATGGGAGGTGGCGACAGTGGGCGAAGGAAATCTTGGTGGATTTTGTGGCGGTGGCGTTCCTCTTGGGCGAACAGCCTCTGTGTACACTCCCACTCGTACAGGTCATCTCTGGCCTGGGCGAAGTCCACGTGCATCCTCCCTGAGTCCTTCTTATCAGTGCTGGACCCAATACGCATCCGGTAGCCTGGGAGAACACACTCCATTAGAGGAGCTAAAACAGAAGGAACCCACTCTCTGCTAAACCTCAAGTCTTATGCCATCATTATGTGACAGTGCCCAGTCATTTGGGTCACAAGTATAGGCCAAGGTCATTTGTCAGTTTTTTACAGATTACGAAAGTGCAGATTGTAACCTTTCAAATGATGTCTCATATTTGAAATTCGAAAACAATTGAAGAAGATAATGCTTATTTGAATGTTGGTACTATATGAGGAATCAATGTGAAGTCACGACACCGCAAATCCCCCGGAAGCGCAGCAGTTAACTATATGAGTTGTGCCAAATAAACGTTCATATCTCAAAAACTATACATGTACATGACATCGCTCATATTTTTGAGAGCAGAAGTAGCTCAAGAGTGTGATGTATAATATATGCATGTCGTGTTAAAGTTGTGTGAACTGTCGCAGTTTTTAAAATGTAAAAAACATAGCCCGGGGCTAGAGTGAGACATTCAAGGTGGCTCCATAGGGTCCCATTGCCGAAATGCGGTTTGTTTATGAAAATGCTGCTCGGCTGATCCCTCGTATAGTCAAAGTGGCATTCAGAGAAAAAGCCATATCCATATCCAAAATCTATCTAGTCTCATATCACGATATCGATATAATATTGATATATTGACCAGCTCTGCTCCAGTTCATCATTTTGCAGAACTGATTGGAAAAGGCGTAATAAACACACAGTCTGGTTCATGGGAAACGCCTCACCATGCGCTCACCATTTCAAATGGCTGCTTTATTTGAATAAAAAAATGCAGCAATTAATTAATTTGTCTGCCTTATTCACCCATAATGTATCCTGACCCACATACAGACATCAACATAGCATGAAGAGAGAAGCGTGTTTCGTTTTGTCAGGCACACAGGCACACAGGCACACAGGCACATCCACTCTGCAACTGGGTAAAGCATATAGCAAATTACGTATGCACTCACAATCACACATGCACTGCTGCCATATGCTAAAATAATGCTAAGATAATCAGCTCTGGCCTCAGCCCGCGGGTCTGAACTGTGTGTGTGTGTGTGTGTGTGTGTGTGTGTGTGTGTGTGTGTGTGTGTGTGTGTGTGTGTGTGTGTGTGTGTGTGTGTGTGTCGGGGCCCACCGGACAGATAGAGGGCCTTGTCCACCATGTACTCCTCAGTGAAGCGGAGGTGGCAGAAGTTCTTCTTGCTCTTGCGGATGGCAGTGATCTCCCCACAGGGCTCAAACACCTCCCTGATGATCTCCTCGCTGGCGTTCTCCGGCAGGCCTCCCACAAACGCCGTCTTACAGCCGGGGGGGCGCTCCCGCATTGAGGGGGGTGGCAGGTCTGAAGCACAGCACACACAGCAACAATCATGATACTAATCTTTATTCTTTAAAGAGCTTTGAGGTGGTTGGGCATCCGGGTAGTGTAGCGGTAGATTCCCTCAACACAAGGGTCGCAGGTTCGTATCCATGTGTTTGAGGTGGCTTATATGTGGTATCTCACCACTGTTGACCCAGAGTGGTGGATGTGCTTACTGGGGTTCTGAGGGAAGAGAGTGCAGCTGTTGCAGTGGATGATCTCCTTGATGACGTGCATGTCAGGAGGGATGGGCGGAGGAGGCACCAGGCTGATGCCCGCCATCATGGGGTTGATCGGTGCGATGAGGCCCAGGCTGGGGTCAAATCCCTGGAGACAGAGAGAGTCTGCAGAACAGACAGAGACAACAGTCAAACCCAATGTCCACCAGACGCGGTACGCCTCCATGCGGATCCGGTAAAACTGCGGGAACAGACTCCCACCCATGTTAATAGATGGGCAATAGAGCTGAACAGTCACGTGACATCTCTTGCCCCGGAAGAGTTCCCCATTAATTTTCTCCATAGACATTTTTGAAAAATCCTTACATAACGAGTTTTAAAGCTGGAACCAAGCCAACCTACAGTACTGAATTGTGTGAGTGACTGATAGAGAATAAATTCTATACATCCGCTAAATGTGATAATTAACAGCTTATCTAACCAAATGAACATTGTTAACTTATAGCATTAATTATGTGTATGCAATTATAGCTTATAGCTTATTGATTAGGAAATATTGATTAGGAAATGGCATGGAACTTATAGCATACTTAGGCCTATAGCTTATTGATTAATGTGTCAGATGTCATGTTAACTTATATTTTTCTCCAACAGTGACCATAAAACATTTCACTTGGAGCAAAAACAAAAAACTCAAAGGGGGGACACGGTGGAGCAGTGGTAGTGCTGTCGCTTTACAGCAAGAAGCTCCTAGGTTCAATTCCCGCCTGCGCCGAGGGTGTGTCCCCATCCCCATGTCCTCAGTGCCTACTGCCCAGGTGGGCTCGTCAAAAGGGCCTTTCTGTGTGGAGTTAGCATGTTCTCCCCGTGCTCCCCTGGGGTTTCCTCCAAATAGGAACCCCCCGCTAAAGACAGGCTGAAAAGGAGAGAATTTATGGTCTTTAGCGCAGCAATGTGAAAGGTAGGAAGGTGGAAAGAAAGAAGGCTTGTTGAGGAGAGAATGGGAGGAACAAAATGTCTGCCCCTGGAGACAGAGAGGACAGGAGCATTCCTCCGGCTGTCTGGTGGAGAGCTCTAGGAGGCAGAGCACGTTACTGTCTCCATCACACTGCAGAGCTCCAGGAGGCAGAGCACGTTACTGTCTCCATCACTGTCATGCCCTCAACCTCTGCCTCCTAGTCTCTCTCGCCCCCTCCTTTCTGTTGTGATTACAGGGTTGGAGCCAGGTGTGTGGAGCTGATCTCCAGCTATCGCAGCTGCCAAGCATCACCAATCAGCAGGCTTCATATACCCAGCCCAGACGTCAAGACACTGTCAGATTATCTTCTCACCTGCATGGAGAGGAACCTCTGCTGCCCTAAATCTGAATACCTGCTCCAATCCTCCCCTGTCTGTCTGCCTGCTCGCCCTCTGCCTAGACTTCAGCCTACCTGCTCTCTGCTCGCCTGGACTTCAGCCTACCTGCTCTCTGCTCGCCTGGACTTCAGACTGCTTGCTCTCTGCCAGCCCGGACTGCTGGATGCCTGCTCGTTCACCTACCTGGACTCTAGCCTACCATCCTGCAACCTGGGTATCTCGTCCATCCGGACTGAACCAATAACCTTTAAATAAACAAACTGTGTTACAACTTGATATTCTGTCTCTGTCTGTCTCTGCCCTTGAGTCCAACAAACAAAACCCTAACAATCACACTGCAGAGCTCCAGGAGGCAGAGCACATTACTGTCTCCATCACACTGCAGAGCTCTAGGAGGCAGAGCACATTACTGTCTCCATCACACTGCAGAGCTCTAGGAGGCAGAGCACATTACTGTCTCCATCACACTGCAGAGCTCTAGGAGGCAGAGCACATTACTGTCTCCATCACACTGCAGAGCTCCAGGAGGCAGAGCACGTTACTGTCTCCATCACACTGCAGAGCTCCAGGAGGCAGAGCACGTTACTGTCTCCATCACACTGCAGAGCTCCAGGAGGCAGAGCACGTTACTGTCTCCATCACACTGCAGAGCTCCAGGAGGCAGAGCACGTTACTGTCTCCATCACACTGCAGAGCTCCAGGAGGCAGAGCACGTTACTGTCTCCATCACACTGCAGAGCTCCAGGAGGCAGAGCACGTTACTGTCTCCATCACACTGCAGAGCTCCAGGAGGCAGAGCACGTTACTGTCTCCATCACACTGCAGAGCTCCAGGAGGCAGAGCACGTTACTGTCTCCATCACACTGCAGAGCTCCAGGAGGCAGAGCACGTTACTGTCTCCATCACACTGCAGAGCTCTAGGAGGCAGAGCACATTACTGTCTCCATCACACTGCAGAGCTCTAGGAGGCAGAGCACGTTACTGTCTCCATCACACCGCAGAGCTCCAGGAGGCAGAGCACGTTACTGTCTCCATCACACTGCAGAGCTCCAGGAGGCAGAGCACGTTACTGTCTCCATCACACTGCAGAGCTCTAGGAGGCAGAGCACATTACTGTCTCCATCACACTGCAGAGCTCTAGGAGGCAGAGCACGTTACTGTCTCCATCACACCGCAGAGCTCCAGGAGGCAGAGCACGTTACTGTCTCCATCACACTGCAGAGCTCTAGGAGGCAGAGCACGTTACTGTCTCCATCACACTGCAGAGCTCCAGGAGGCAGAGCACGTTACTGTCTCCATCACACTGCAGAGCTCTAGGAGGCAGAGCACGTTACTGTCTCCATCACACTGCAGAGCTCTAGGAGGCAGAGCACGTTACTGTCTCCATCACACTGCAGAGCTCCAGGAGGCAGAGCACGTTACTGTCTCCATCACACTGCAGAGCTCTAGGAGGCAGAGCACGTTACTGTCTCCATCACACTGCAGAGCTCTAGGAGGCAGAGCACGTTACTGTCTCCATCACACTGCAGAGCTCTAGGAGGCAGAGCACATTACTGTCTCCATCACACTGCAGAGCTCCAGGAGGCAGAGCACGTTACTGTCTCCATCACACTGCAGAGCTCCAGGAGGCAGAGCACGTTACTGTCTCCATCACACTGCAGAGCTCCAGGAGGCAGAGCACGTTACTGTCTCCATCACACTGCAGAGCTCTAGGAGGCAGAGCACGTTACTGTCTCCATCACACTGCAGAGCTCCAGGAGGCAGAGCACGTTACTGTCTCCATCACACTGCAGAGCTCCAGGAGGCAGAGCACGTTACTGTCTCCATCACACTGCAGAGCTCCAGGAGGCAGAGCACGTTACTGTCTCCATCACACTGCAATGAGACGGGACGGGGAGCAAACGCAACGTCAGCACAAATACCCTGAGCTGCTGCCCACACACACAATAACACGTGAAGGAAAATAAAGTGACTCCAATGAGAGGCGGAGGAAGCTGTCATACAAGAAAAAGATAAAATAATAATCTGTGACATTTCCATATAAATAAATGCCAGTTTTCCTACATTCTATCTGTGATTGATAATGCAACAGTGATTCAACTGTAACATTTCCACATTTGCTGTTCTAAACACTCGGTGTCTGCTAGATGTTTCTTGGGAAGTGAGGTGTGTGATAGTCAGTGCCATGTTCCCTCAGCCCTATGTTCCCTCAGCCCTATGTTCCCTCAGCCCTATGTTCCCTTAGCCATATGTTCCCACAGCCCTATGTTCCCTTAGCCATATGTTCCCCCAGCTCTATGTTCCCTCAGCTCTATGTTCTCTCAGCCATATGTTCTCTCAGCCCTATGTTCTCTCAGCCATATGTCCCCTCAGCCCTATGTTCTCTCAGCCCTATGTTCTCTCAGCCATATGTCCCCTCAGCCCTATGTTCTCTCAGCCCTATGTTCTCTCAGCCCTATGTTCTCTCAGCCCTATGTTCTCTCAGCCATATGTCCCCTCAGCCCTATGTCCCCTCAGCCCTATGTTCTCTCAGCCCTATGTTCTCTCAGCCCTATGTTCTCTCAGCCCTATGTTCTCTCAGCCCTATGTTCTCTCAGCCATATGTTCCCTCAACCCTATGTTCCCTCAGCCATATGTTCCCTCAGCCCTATGTTCCTTCAGCCCTATGTTCCCTCAACCCTATGTTCCCTCAACCCTATGTTCCCTCAGCCATATGTTCCCTCAGCCCTATGTTCCCTCAGCTCTATGTTCCTTCAGTCCTATGTTCCCTCAACCGTATGTTTTCAATTGCTAGTTTCAAGTCTTCTTTAATACAGCATGATGTTCATTTGTAAATTATGGCCCCATTTAGAGTAAAATAGACCATAAAGCAGACTATGCTTTGGGGTATGATTGACAGGTCACCTGTCCAGTGATCACACAGCTCACTGATCACAGACCAATAGCAGGCAGCGCTGCAGCTCTTTTTGTCCAAATATGGTAACTTCTGGCTCCAAGAAAATCAAGATGGCGACAGTCAAAATGTGAAACTTGAGGCTTTAAAATGGGAGTCAAAAAACCATGGATGACGTCACTGTGGATATGTCCATCTTTTTATACAGGCTATCATTAATTAATGTGCTGGCTCAGTTTCACAAACCTATGGCCTCAGGAAAAAGGTTTTTAAAGAGAAACCCTGCGGTTGTCATTCATAAAGTAAAGCTGTTTATCTTACATCCTAAAAAATAAAAAGCCCTTTTAGAGGGAGATACATGGTTTCCATTCAATAGGGTTTCTATAGGCCAGTCTGTGCGATTCCAATTAGTTCTAACATATTTTAATTCTTTATCAGAGAGTACATAAGGCTATAGAGAGAGCTGTAAACAATTCCTGCACAGGGTTTTGTTTAGCCCCTCATAATCTGTTTTATTAGAGATCTTCAGCCTCGTACAGTATTATTTAAAAAAAACAGCACTTGGAAAGATAATCTTCCATAAATCTCTGCATTTGTATGCGGGGTGCATGTGGAGATTCGTCAGGTCTTAGGAAAACTCATTAAAGTGTTGTCTGCGATAGCCCCGACAGGTAAATTACACCTCGACGTGCCACACATTCATCATAATCACATAACGCAAGGCGCTGGGCGCTCTGAGCTCCGATTCAAAGTCCTGGTTCATTTCTCTGGCTCAGAGCTCTGCTGCTTCTGCCAGGAAGAGAGAGAGAGGAAGGCAGACAAAGAAAACAGAGAGAGAGAGAGGGAGGGAGGGAGGTAGAGAGAGAGAGAGGAAGACAGACACACAAAAAAAACAGAGAGAGAGAGGTGGAAAGGATGGGGAGAGCAACCCAATCGGCAGAATAAAACTGGCATTTATGTCTGCAAACCAGGGATATGTGGAATATCAACGTACAGTAGGCTACATTTGAAACAAAACGTCAGCAAAATGCGTTTCTAAAACGTGGCATTTTAACTTAACCGCTACAATCTCAAGGCTATCCCGACGCGCGCGGTTATGTTCCTCCACTGTTAAAAACGAAAGTAAACATGTGTCGCGCCATTGGTTGGGTTTAAGCAACAAAGCAACTTGGTTGGGTTTAGGCAACAAAGCAACTTGGTCAGGTTTAGGCAACTAAAGCAACTTCGTTAAGTTTATGGTTTAGGTTGGGGTTAAAACTGAAAGTGAACTGAAAACATAGTAGTGTGTGGCTCGGGAGTGGAACATGTGCTCTCTCGCTTATAAAGCCCCAGACACACAAGAACTAGAAAGGACTAACAGCAACTACTGTAGAGCCAGACACATGCATCACCTCACGTCTCCTGTGTCGGGGCCAAAAAGTTGCATTTGAACACTCCACATAGACGACAGCCGAGGGCAACTAGCACGTACGTTCTGCGCCTGCGTGAGACCTGATTCATGAATTAATTCGTGTTTGCCTACCATTTCGCTCACTTCAACGGTTTCGTAATATAGCATAAGAATATGTCGGATAAAAAGTTGCAAATGGCACTGGCTTTGTCAGCCCTTGTCTGGTCTTTTGCTTGTGGAAAAAGAAAGGAAGATGTGGAGGTGAAGAATAAGGAGAAACTGCACTAAATATGGGTGGTGATATCATGCTGCGAGAGGCTCATTGGACTTTCCCAAAGGTACGTTGTTGTAAAAAAATATCTTGTTTTGGAATTATCAGATTAGATTAAATTGAAAAATGAGCAGAACATTTTGTGCGCGCCCTCTCTTCTCGTGCACTGCTTTGCTTAACCAGCTGACCAACCGACGAACCGACCAGCCAATCAGAGTGATTTCTCTCAACGACGACCCGAGGCCGATTCAACATGTAGAATGGTCTGGGCGTCTGACCATGGATGTATTAAAAGACATGGCCGACGGCCGCCTGTCGGCTTGCTGTGTCTGGGGCTTAAGATGGGGACGCTACCGGTCCACCAATCTCACCCCTTCACCCTTAGGTGCCAGCAATGCTACAATATTCGTCATTAGACTCTATGTCATTAGACTCTACTGAGTGTATGTATCTATGCAACGTATTTTGCTTCAGAAATGTTGATATTTTCCATGGATTCCAGAAACGTACAAGTAGCCTACGTACGGCTGGGGAGGGGGGGAGATGGAAAGACAAATGACAGCAAACTGAAGCCACGGGGGGAAGGGGAGAGAGAGAGAGAGAGAGAAAACCTGTTTTATTTGTGATAATTTTATAATGCTTCTTTCACTCCAGCCCTCCAGGGACAAGTCCTGCACCAGCCTCTATATAGGAAACATCTGGCTGCAATTACCCTTAAGGTGATAACTCGTCAATCACACACACACACACACACACACACACACACACACACACACACACACACACACACACACACACACACACACACACACACACACACACACACACACACACACACACACACACACACACACACATCGTCCCTGTCTTTTCTCTCCCGTCTCTCTCGTTTTCAGTTTCTCATTATCTAAATGTGAGCACATGCAGTTATGCAGAGCTGCAGATCTTGTCAAAGGTGGAGTGCATGATCAGCATTAGCTCAACCTGCTTACAAATGACTTTCCATTTTCAAATTGCGTGCAGTGAATACGCCAAACTGTCCAACTACGGCAATGGGCCTTTTTCACAGCAGCCATTTTTGTGTCTGAAAGGAATGGGTAACCTCCCCCCACGCCCACTACCGCCTGAACATAGTTGAATCCTCCCCTCTGACATGAGCCCCACCTTAGGGCTAATGTACACCGCCTCCGGAACAGATGCGCTACGGCTCCGGTACGGCTGTGAACAGACCCACACTCATGTAATCTGTCAGACGTATGCAGGATCCGACAAAAATAGAACAGGTGCGTAATTTTTCCGTACCGCATGTATCGCCCATCAATCAACATGAGCGAGAGTCGATCCGGCAGTTTTGCCGGATCCGCAACGCAGCCGTAACAGTTAACGCATCTGGTGTACATTGCCTGTTAGGGTGCAGTGGTGGAGGCGTAAAACACTCCACACCTTTCACACTGTGTTCGATCCCAGCGTGAGACATGATTATTTAAGCCGAACCCAAACCATAACCATAACCTTAAAGGGGGACTGAACCCCCCCAGATTTCTTGCAAAACGGTATTCTACTTGATTTGAAAACTCTGCAGGCAAGATGGCTGCCTATACTCCCTTCTGTACCCTGGCAGAATAAACTATCATAACTTGGCCAATAAGTATGTAAGATACAAAATAAAACAAATTGTAATGTCTTTATTTGTTGAATGCAGAGGACATGTAACTGTTTAGTTAAACTCGCATTCCAGGAATATTGTATTTAATGCGCTGCTCTAAACATAACGTAGTTGGCTCGAGCCTGTTTCGTCCTGGAACCCACTCGCTTTGCGCCAGAACACAATCGATTTGGGGGTGGAACACGCCAGGATTGGCCAACGCCAACGCCAGTGCCCAGAACTGTCAAATCAAATCATCGACAGAGACGCTATGGCCCGCCTCCCAGTATTTTCAGTGTATCAGAGATAGAGAAAGATAAATGATAAATATAGCCACGTTATAAACAACAAACTAACACTGGTGATCCGTATGGAAACAGTGTTACTCGAAATGGTTAAAAGTTATATCAATTTGGTCATTCAGTGGCGTTTTACTGCCATGTAACATAACTAGCTAGCCGGTAACATTAGCCACAGTCGGCGATTACACGCGCAAATACCACCGTGACCTAACGATGTACCAAATCGCCCATTCATTTGAGGGCACAAAAAAAGCAGGTTTGAACCCATAGAGGGCACTTATGCTGCTGAAATGATAGGGGTTTGTAAAATTGTAACAGATTGGTCTCAAATGTGGAGATTTTGACCAGACTCCTTCACATACCACTCCAAAAGCCATATATATTGGTTAAAAGCTGAAAAAAAGTGTTTTGGAGTAAGTTACACTTTAACCAATTTCTTTTATGTCCCTAAACACAAGTTGTTTTAGTAGCAGCCGAGTGCATATAAGACACACCAGTCTCGACTTTGCCTTCGGCATGTACACATTGCATGCAAAAGTGGAAACCTGTGATATTTGTAGGCCATGGGGCGAAACTGGGTTGCATTCTATCATGTTGTGATGTTAATATTTGGAATTGGGTCCCATGAGATTCCTGACAACAGCTTCTCTCTCTGTTCTCAGCAGCTGCCTTGCGTTAGTTAAATCCATGCATTCAGTTGTTCTGAGCTTACACAAAAACTCAACAAATCTCCCAGTGTGCTCATTTACTAAACTCCACAATACAACACTCATACAATGACAACCCCAAGCCTTTATACTGCAGAGAGAGACACGAGCAGACAAACTCAGACAAGTCCCGAAGTCTTGGAAAAACAATTTCACAAATAGATTCTATAGTGAAATTAAGTCCACAAAACCAGCAGAAAATGAAATCATGCCCCTATACGCAGCGCTTGTGTATTTTTTACATTGCAGCAGTGGAATATCCTGTAGCCATACCGTACAGACTCCCCACGGACACAGCTCTTGGCTTTCAGTGATTTTATTGTACTCTCAAAGATGTGACAGGTTTGCATTGGACTCCATGGTGGGTTTGGCTTGAAATAACATTAGATAGGAGGATGTGAAGGTATTCATTATATCCAGATGCTGTTCCAGCCCCGTCCTCTTTAGCAAAGTGTAACAGTTTCATAAGTCTGGGAAAATCCCCATCTGCTAGATCTCACACGGGTCGTTTTATTGCATGGACTTTGGAGAGAGAGGGGGAGAGAGAGAGACACACACACACACACACACACACACACACACACACACACACACACACACACACACACAGACAAAGAAATAGAGAGAGAGACACACACACACACACACACAAAGAGAACCTACTAAGGTAGACCTATTAATATTTACCAATATATTATTCCAATATTGTTCTTTCATTACTGTAAAAGTCAGATCTGGTCTACTCATTGCTGTCTACCTCCAATATCATGGATATGATGCTTTTTTACTGATTACATGTTATACAGTAATATATATATATATATATATAGGGCTATATATTAGGGCTGTCAGCGTTAACGCGTTAATCGCAATGCGATTAAGGGCCCACCATAACGCGTTATGTTTTTTTTTATCGCGTTAATCCCATGCCGCTATTTTGTCCCTTCGTCGCACACGTACTTGTACTCAAGCCGTTCGGTTTCCTGTCTCCTGCTTGTGCATGCAGGCATGGAAGAGAACGACAGCAATACGTTTCTAAATGGCTCGTTTTACTTAAAAAAAACTCCCCAAGTGGCACAGTGGACAAGTCAAGAGCCGTAGTTTGCACCTTGTGTAAAACGGAATTAAAATATCACCGAAGTCCATCGAGTTTGAGGCGAGCGATCACCCAAAAGTAGCTAGCGGCCAGCTAGCTAGCGCGAGACTCATCACTCATTCTTCCTTCAGAGTCTCGGATGCGCGGGTCCTCTAACCACTGGGAGGTCGGCTCCAATGGCTTCACGCGATATACACGTTATCAATACACAGTTTCCAATACCGAGCCATTATTCACATGGAAGTGCCAAAGTTTTTAGCTCAGACACAGCCTTCTTCGGCTGTGTCATTTTGGGTTTCGACTGCTCCACAGCGCTGCCGCTGGAAGTATCGGTTCTAGATATATTTTGTAGACATTGTTACCTCCGGTCTACATTCCACTTCTATTGAATTGAAAATAAATCTAAAATTCAAGATCACAAAGTACATTTATTTGCATTCATTTGATTCCCAATCATGACACACTGGTAAGAATGATTAATATCTAATTAAAAATGCTTTGAAATGCAAAATAATGGCATTTTAAACATGCGATACAAAGATGCGATTAATCGCGATTAACTATAGTTAATCTCAAGATTAATCGCGATTAATACAATTAATCTTTTGACAGCCCTAATATATATACATATATGTATATATATACATATATATACATACATATATATATACATATATATATATATATAGACCCCTTATACAGCTGTCAACATTGGAGCTGCAAAAGCCGTGAGCCCAGCATTGACAGACACAGAGAACTGTGTAAAAGCCCCGCTGTCAGGACTGCTCTGTGCCCATCTGCGACACACAGTTAGATTTTAGTTTTAAAATGCAGTTCTCGGCTTACTACCACAGCTTATCGCCTAGTGATAAGCAATGTTATGCATCGAAATTAACGTTGGTTAATGGGATATGTCTTAGAGACCCATACGCACTGGCGCTGTCAATTGGCCAAGCCTAGTGGCCAGCAATACATATCGTGCATTCCTTTATAACTGGGGATAGCGTAGATAATTATTCTGTAACTTGCAAAGATATATTGTTATGTTGATAATGCACACAACTCAATAATGACATTATGTAACGTTACTTGGTTGTTAACTAACCGAGCGATGTGGCTGAGCAGCCTACAGCTTCAGGCAGCTTACCTGATTGTGAAATGAGCACTACAAAGTCGGGCATTTTTAATGATGTCCTCGTTCCAATCAGCTCAACTCAATAATGACATTATTTAACGTTACTTGGTTGTTAACTAACCGAGCGATGTGGCTGTTACTAGCAGCCTACAGCTACACTACAGCTTACCTGATATGAAATGAGCGAGCACTGCAAAGTCGGGCATTTTTAACGATTTCCTCTTTCGGCTTGCAAACAAAGACACCTACGGTTAGCATTAAAAGCAGTATGAGTTGACGGGATTCGGTAAAACTTTAGTCCTTGCTTTGTTGATAGTGTAACAGACTGTTCAGTGTTGTGTTGTGTTCTATTGCGTGTGTGCAAGGCTGTGTATGTTCCCTCGAGTTGCCTAGAACAGGATATGTGGGGAGAAGCTTGTTATAACGTTACAGCCTGGCTCTATCGTTTATTATTTTATTAACCAAGTGTGAATAGGCGGACCCGAATACTCTGCTACAATAGCTTTCCGATTCTGGCATCGCACTGCACAACACGAAGACATGTCGAATAGTCGAATAGTTTCACAGGCACTGGAAAACTACTTGACAGGGCTGCGCGGAGTCTGTCTTTCTGCCTCCGTCTTGCGCATCGACGCTGCGTGATGTCAGTGTGACGTAGTCGTATAAGGGGTCTATATATATATATATACTGTATATATATATATATATACCGGTATATATATATATATATACTGTATGTCCTTGCACACACAGTTACAGTTTGTGACAAAATAACATCCCCAGCTAAAGGCTACTGCCAGCATTTCATCCCAGCAAGAATCTATTAACCCAAAACCCAAAGCCCTGAGCCCAAACTCATGACATGAGTGAATTCTCTAAAGAGCATGAAGTATGAATGTAAATGATGGGAGCCTTCTGTGTCTACTTAGAACGATTCCATAAATATGCATAATATCAAATCTACTCATGAATTTTAATGTGCCTCTAGTTTCTTAATTTCCCTCTATCCTCGGTGGTGGTGCCGCTGTAATGGTAATTGCAGTACAATGGGGCACACACACACACACACACACACACACACACACACACACACACTCTCACACACACACACACACACACACACACACACACACACACACACACACACACACACACACACTCACACACACACACACACACACACTCAGAGTTGTGCACAACGCACAGAAAGACCTATTGTAGTAAGTCAGTCTCTCTCTCACACACACACGCACGCACGCACGCACGCACGCACACACACACACACACACACACACACACACACACACACACACACACACACACACACACACACAGAAACCCTATTAGCATTAGCAGAGACAGATAAGTCAGGCCATTAGAAAGAAGACCAGGCTTCCTCTCCTTTTCTCATCTTCAACCTCGACCTTTGACCCTTGGCGGGGTGCGGCTTTTAGGGCTTTTCACAGTACACGTAGCCGGGGCCAGAGCCGTATAATAGAAGAGTTCCGACATCTCCATTCACTCCAATCGACCAGTTTTTTTCCAGGAAGTAGAAAGTGGAACTCTTCAGTAAAAAAAGCAGCACTGTCGAGTTGCATCAAAATAGACAGTGTTGTACTTTGAAAGGGTTTTTCATCCCTTGAAATTAATCAAATTGTACATTATCGGCTTTATTTTAGCATGCAAAAGTAGCGCGAGACCCATTCCTGGCTGTTCATTGGCTAATGATTCTTGCATTTTGGTCCTCCGCTGACGCCACTCTGTTACTAGAGGACACTAGCCGGGGCTAAGTGAGTCTCTTAGCCTGGGGCTAAGGGAGTGGGCTAACCCCGACCCCAAGTCCTACTTTTCAGGGTCAACCCTACTTTTCGTCTAAACACAGGGCTAAAAGTTGCCAGTGTGAAACAGGGCAGAGACGGGGTCATCAGGTCACTGGTTCCAACAGCCCTGGGCTCTACTAACTCTGGTCTAGTAGAACCGAGTGTGAATCATATAGCCCTGAGTTTAGGTTAACCTGGTTTAACAAATGTGTGTGTGAGAAGGGGATAAGTTAACCCAGGGCTATCTTAGCCCTATTCTTAACCCAGGGCTAAGATAGCCCCGGGCTAAGAGCATGCAGTGTGAAAAGCCCTGATTCGCAGGCCTTTCTATGTGGCGGCTGCCCATTTGGCCTGGCTTTGCTCCTAGAGTACATTCCAAAGACAGTAAACTCAGAAGGATGGGACATTCTAAACTGCCCATAGTTCTGAATGCGAGGGGGACACCAGGAAGAGTAGTGATAGCAGAGACTTTTCAATATAGAGACACTTGATGTTTGGAGTGGTTGGGCTCCTTGAAGGGTCAGAAGTAGCCTACACAAGAGATGAAGTGGCTGTCAGGCGGAGATGGAACACAGCAGGCTACAGGGCATGCAAAACATTCTGCAAAATTAAGTATAGAGGACTAGCGTAAACGTGGTTTTTAAAAATCATGATCTTCAGAAAACTCTTAAAACGTCATAAAAGTGGCCCTCAAATTGTGTGCTGAACACGAAGTTTGCTGTTTCATAAACTTTTGTTAACCATATACTTTATTTCAGGCATTTAACCAAAATCCCATTGACTTTGAGACCAGGGAACCAGGAAGTCCTAACATCCGGGTCTTCCGGCTGTGGTACTCTATATGAGCCTACCTGAAAGCAGCTGCTGGCCGCTAAGGCCCACGGGCACCATGCCCAGGTTGTTCATGGCCGTGGCCCAGGCTCCGTGCTCAGCCACAGGGACACTCAGGTGGTTGTGTTCAGCACCCACAGGCCCTACACCACCAGCTGCTGCAGGAGAGAGGAGCCATAAGACAGGAGAGCACAGAACATGGAGATGGCAATATGTTAGGTGTACTGTAAAGGTCAACGTGTCAACTGAGGAGGTGCGTCTACTGAGGCGTGTTCTTTCTCCCCGTCTCTCCTCCGCTCTGTTCCTCTGTCTTGTCATCAAGGCTGTGACCAAAACTATTTAAAATACATTTGAATAATTTTCTGAATTGGGGTGTAAATAGTCACATGAGCTATTTACAACCGGGTACAAATAGCCACATAGGCTACACCCGGGTGTAAATAGTCAAATCGGATATTACACCTGGGTGCAAATAGCATATGCCAACATTTAACTAATATATATCGTGAAAGTTCCCCAGTTGATTACTTACATTAAGACAATATTTCTTAGTATTACGGGTTTTCTGAAATGTTATGTTTAAATATGCAAATTTGCAGAAAACTAACCAGTCAATATATGAAAAAAAGAGCACCTAACCCTGAACAAATTGATACAAAAGGTTTTTCAATGGATTCTGGTACTATTGGGCATGTTAAATAACACACACACACACACACACACACACACACACACACACACACACACACACACACACACACACACACACACACACACACACACACACACACACACACACACACACACACACACACACACTTTGTTGCTATTATAGCTCAGTTTGTTGAAGGGAGATGAAATGACAAATTTATTATTTTTTAGTTATTTATCATAACTTTGCTACATACTGCTGGCCATAGCAGGTGTTGACTTGTCTCCGTCCTCAACACTCCTCTCATCAGATCCCCCTCTAGGTGACAGAGGGATGGGGGGAGTGGGCGATGGATGGGCGAACAGATGGAAGCATCCAGTTAGACAGAGAATCACATCCCACCTGAGGAAGACAAGAGCCTGGGGTTAGGACATGGGATGATGGGGGAATCTAAACTAGGGATGATATATTCCAAGAAATCACATAAGCAAAATCACATCCGACCCGTGGTCCTTTACCATATGTCATCCCCTCTTTCTCTGTCTCCACCTTTCCTGTCTGTCCCCCCCCCCCCCCCCCAAAAAAAAATCTGAATTCTCTGAATAAATAAAGGTTGTAAAAAGAAGGGGGGTTTGTATTTGGTTCCGGTACGGGATGGGTTTAGCACCCCAGCCTGGCTCTCTCGTGAGGGAGAAATCCACAAACGCTACGGATTAGCCTCCTGAAAATCTGTGTAAAGATCGGCGCGGCCTGGGGTCCTTCAGGCTAGAGCGAGGTGCTCGGCGCAGGCGAATGACGTGCAGCGCACAGGCCTTCTTGAGGCATCCTCTCTGCCCATGGTAGGCTACCCATGGTAGGATTGCCTTTGACCCGGGAGGGTCTGGTGAGACGAAGGAGGAGCCCGGCCTGGAGTCATCCACAGGGCCTTAGACCCTCCATGCACCGAAGGGTCTTTCAATACTGCGGTGTAGCACTAACTCTATTGCAGCGGATTGGGCGTGATCAACCCTTCCGCGGGCAACGTTGCAGACAGAGTAGGAAGGCAGATCCGTGAGCGGCTGCTTCTGGGACGAGGGTCGGGGTCTTAATCGGCCTCGACTGAGTCTACTGGGCGAGGGTGTATGATGTTGACAGACCCGAAACACCTTACGACCCCAGTTAACATCACTGATGACGCGTCCCAGCGCATGCTGTAGTATGTATTTTGAATGGTTTGTCTGCAGAACATTTCAGGATACTGTTGCATATTGCTGTGCAGTAAGTAAACCGCACTCTCAAAAGAGGCTCTAGCGTCAGATGTTAAAGCTCATGGGTTTTAGCCTCCTTGCTAGAGCATCCGCCTTCCATGCCGGAGGTTCGATCCCCAGCTGCAGGGAGAACAACGTGGGTTACACTAAACCTAACCAATCAACACTCCCCATGCCTAAACCTAACCAATCATCACTCCTCATGCCTAAACCTAAACCTAACCAATCATCACTCCCCATGCCTAAACCTAACCAATCATCACTCCTCATCCCTAACCCTAACCAATCATCACTCCTCATGCAACCTAACCTCAATCAGAGGCAGAGTAGGGCGGGTCATGCCTTCACCACCCTGGGAAAAGACATTTCATGTACATTAACCCTAACCCCTTCCAGGATGCGTGAGTATAAAGTGTACTGTAATGCTCGTTCAGTATGCCGGACACGTCACATTGCCCCACCCCCCTTTCTCTCCTCTCTCTCTTCCTCCCTCTCTCTCCCCCTCTCTCTCTCTCCCCCTCCCTCTCTCTCTCTCTCAGCCCACTCCGCTCTGCAGTAATCAACATTATTCAAATCTGACAACAGGAAATCAACTTAGCCCCACAACACACCCTGCTTAATTGAGATACAATCATATCAATGCTTTTTCATTAAGGCCTACACACCACCACATGTAGTTCAGGGAGACTTTCGGTTAAGCCCCCAAAAACATGCGCTTTCACAATGAAATAATACAGTGCATCTCGATAGTAAATTTGCTGATTGGACAAAGCGGCGGTGGGTAAACATATTTAGCGTAGCTGTGGGGCTCACAACAGATTGGCTCTGTTTGTACCTCTGGCACGTTATCAACTCTGAACAGAAGGTAGAATGATGATACAAGCTCACACCGGCTCACAGCCGAGCATGCACGGGAGGGAGCTACGATATTGGATATTTCGCCAATATCCGATATTTTCCAAATCTTTTGGCCGATTGCCGATACCGATATATGCACACATTCCCCCCCCCCACCTAAATTCAGAGGACATCGAGTCTCTCCTGTAGTGGAATTAACATTTTGTTATGCCTATACTCCTATCAAGATGGCCCACTGCAGATGCAGACATAAATTGAATGCTTTGCAACATGTACACATAATAAAGTGATTAAATAATTAAAGCATAATTAAACCATAATTATTAAAACATTAGTCAAAGGTCATTTTATGAGCCAGTCATATTGGCAGAAATGTTTCTTCATTTCGGGCCGATGTCAATATTTCTTTTCATATCGGCCGATACCGATGACAGTGCCGATATCATCGTGGATCCCTAGCACACACACACATGCGCGCGTGCGAGCACATGCACACACACACACACACACACACACACACACGCACGCACGCACGCACACACACACACGCACGCACACACACGCACACACACTGCAGGCAGCATTAGGTCCCCGGGCGGGGTTATGAAGCGCGATGGCAGAGGATTGATGAAACAAAGCCTTGTGACAAAGCTAAGGAGAGAGCGCTCCCGCTCGGCTGTGTCACACGCAGACCGCTGGCTATTAGCCGCAGATTCACCTCAATTATTTTTATTTAGAGGGAGAACTGCCATGCGAATAAAAGCTTTCAATTGAATTTTCCACCAGGCGGGCGCACCACATGCATTGAGAGCCTCCTCTTGACTAGGAGAAGAAGAAAAAGAAAAAAAAAGATGGAGAGTGAAAAAGAGGGATGAGGTTGATTCAGGGCTTATGTAAAGTGAGAAGGCAGAGCCGCTGCAGTCTTCCCGCTCACATTCTCTGAGTAGCCCATTAGCCCTCCATACATCTCAGCAGAGCTGAACCGCTGTTGACACACGTTCCTTATCCAGGTAGAATCATATATTTAATGGGCCAGAGCAGGCAGTTACTTGAAATATAAACAGACGCAAACACCCTGAGCTATGTACCGTCTCCAATGGCTGGCTCTCTGTCTCACTCTCTCTGTCTCGCTTTATATCTACCAAACTGCTCTCTTGTTCAACTCGTTCAATCTTGCCTTCTTTTTTGCCCATCTTTCCATTTTCTCTCCGCAGGTGGTACCTGAGCGGTGTGTGTGTATGTGTGCGCGGGTGCGCACACGTGTGTGTGTGTGTGTGTGTGTGTGTGTGTGACACACTCACCAACCTTCCATCTATCCATCCATCCATCCCTCTATCCATCCATCCCTCCATCCTTCCCTTCCTTTCGGAGGCGCCTGCTTGATGCTCGACTCCGCCGAGCATTTCTGCTCACTTTCACGCGTCATGAAATATTCACAGCTGAATGTGTGTCCTGTTTAATATTCATGAGCTCACTTGACATCCCTGAATCATTCACACACAACAGCATCAGAGGTGCACACACACGCACACACGCACACAGACACACACACACACACACTCACCTGCGTGCATGCACACACGCACAAGCTCAGACCTACTCACATTTGCGTGCTTAGAAATGGACACTTGGACACACATTCTTGAACACCTACGGTATTAGGACATTGGGAAAGTTGGATTGTTTGTGTTATGCACATGCACACACACATGCGCACGTATACACATCATCATCATAATCAGAAGTGTGGCTGCTAAGATTACACAACAGCAACAGACATGCTAATACTATCAAAGTCCAATTTAATTGTTTCATTAAAACTGGCGATTACAGTAAAAGGATACATTCTGATATTGTACATTTGGAATTTAAGCTTTCATCATATTACACTGTGTATAAAATGGATGTATATATCAAATGTATTCACATTCCTGGAGCTCTTGTCTTGGTTTCACCAGTGGGGTCAAAGGTCATAGGGAAGACTGCATCGTGACAAAAAGAAGGGTCAAGCATCATCAATGTATCTAGAGCAACGATTAGTCAATTAGTCGATCGACAGAAATGTGATCGCCAACTATAATCGATTAAGCATTTTTAGACTAATTTTAAATTAAAAAATACAAAAATGTACTATGCGAGTAAACTGGTTATCTTTGGGTTGGTCAGGACAAAAGAAGACATTTGAGGATATCATCTTGGGCTTTGGGGAAAAAGTGATTGACATTTTCACCTTTTTGATGATGAGATTGATTAGTCGAGAAAATAATCCGTCCGTCTGAAAAACACAGATCCATAAATCAGAAGCATGTGTTTGTATCAGGCAGAGCGAGCTCCCTCTCTGTGCTGCGGAACATTCCACACGTTCCACACACAGGAACATTTGATCGACTGTAGTAATAGTCCCTTAGGAAAATTTTTGCATTTTATCTTCAGAGACGTCCTGTTGCCAGGTACTGTATGTCCCCTTGTCAAAAATCTTTACCATCAATATCATATGACTGCTGATACTCAGGCCAAAACTTTGTCTAGAACAGGGGGTTTCAAAGTCTGGGACTGTGGGCCTCCCCCCAGACAAAGCTTGGAAAAAGGTGCTTCCTCACACAATTCCTGGAGGCCTACTGGATCATGATGTTATTTGATCACATAAACCAGGACTTTTCAAAGTGTGGCAGAGTGAGCCTCCCCTGACAGAACATGTGGACAGCCGCACATCATCACTGTGCAGTGATGTGCAGTGATGATAGCTGAGACAGCTGCTTTTCATAGCTGTCTCACTCACCCATGTGCGCTCTCTGCAATATCTGCGCACCATAGCGTTGCTTTTCATATCAATGTCTCAACACTGACACAAACAATAATCGGCAATAATCAGATCAATTTTGGCTCTTTATTTTGCTCAGTCACCCCCTATTTTAATGGGAACAATGAGTCTGCATCTTTGATGCGCATACTGTATATGAGTGACTGTACAAAGGAATAAACACAGATCATCCTCTACCTGCAGTCTTGTCCGGTACTTGCTTTTAATCATGGTCAATGTGGAAAACCCGCACTTGCACAGGTATGTTGAGCTGAAGGGGATGAGGACTTTTATAACCTTGTTGGAGAGGTGGGGGAACTCCGTCTCCGCACACACTGTGGCAGGGGAGCATCCTCAGGACAAATAAAAGATGTAAATCCAAACGAGAAATAATCTGGGTCATACTTCCTCCGAATGTAAAACGAAAAATATTTACAGCTACTGTATAGAGCGACAACTCTCATCCAAAATGTTGTATTCCTACCCTCACCCTGGACTTGGCAGAACAGACTGACTGGCCCCGAACATGTGCAGCCCCTCCCTGTCTGACACTCCAGGCACGAGATAACAAAGGCTTAAAAAAAGTCTGAACTCATTGTAATTAACATGTAAGCTCATGTCTCACACTGGAGGACATTAAAGTGCTATAGAAGCAGCAGTGAGTGGATGGAAGGTTCATGTTCAGAGAGCCCTGATGTTTACTTGCTTCACTTCACAGAGTCTCTGCTGCTCCCATACATTCTGAGTGCTGCAGCTCACACAGCGCTACACGCAATGCCAGTCCAACGCACATCCATACCAAGCCCCAACCTCTGCTGCTGAAAAATGAACCCAACACGGAAGTACCAAAAACTGCAGTTCCTCGAATGGCCACTTGAGGCTGGCTCCAAAAGCGAGTCATTCCCCATTCATGTTAAAATGTAAAAAAAAAAATAGGGGGTGGGGAAATAGGCTTTGGTCTCTATGCAGTCGCTAATTTCACCATTCATGACAACTGTACGGGGGGTGAATTTGTAAATGACTCATCCGTTTATAGTCTATGGCTGCAAAAAGAAGTCTGAGTGTATAGAAGTGAATGGGATTTTTGACCTTACTTCTCACTTGATTTATGACCTCAGTAAACACCTTACTAATGAGTTTATGGTCTCAATCACTAGTTTCAAGTCTTCTTCAATACACCATCATATTCCGTTTGTAAATTATGGTCCGATTTAGAGCAAAATAGATGATAAAGCAGACTATATTTTGGAGTGTGATTGACAGGTCGCCTGACCAGTTATCACGCAGCTGGGTGATCACGGAGCATAGCAGGCGGTGCGGCGGCGATCTTCTCGTCCAAGATGGCGACGGTCACAATGCCAAACTCGAGGCTTCAAAATGGGAGTCCACAAACCAATGGGTGACGTCATGGTAGCTACGTCCATATTTTCATATGATACTTACACAGACATGTAAGCAGCAGTCGGCTTTTCAATGTCAAATACACATCCATTTTACAATGTCCATGTTTGCTTATTATTTGCCTGATTTTCCATCCAACTAGAGCGTGTATGCGATGGTGACTGGCAGCCGATGTCCCGGATGTCGGAGCTTCTCACCAGCATGTGAACGCACCACAAGAGGTGTAGGGCCCTATCTTACGCCCAATGCAAGGTCAAGGGCAAGGTCATTGCTAGTTTGTAGCACTCAAAATCTCCCTTTCCCCCCCCGTTTAATTACCACTGGCTCGCTGAAACACGTCCTTTGATGTACTGACCCAGTGGTAATTAAAAGAAAAAGGGTAGATTTTGAGTGCTAGAAACTAGCAATGACATCGCTTGCCCTTGTCCTTGCCCTTGCACCAGGCATAAGATAGGGACAGTAGACTTTACAAATCATTGCAGGTTTTAAACCAAAACGTGGTGCAACCGTGACAAAAATAAACCAGTGGGATGCTCACTGTGATGGATTAGCTGTCTCAAGCAAGTTTCAAGGTCATTATTGTACCATACTGAAAGTGATGGAAATGGATGGCTGAAGGTAGAGAAATGCATTCAGACATCTAAAAAAAAAGTATGGTAATGTTGCTCTGACATGTCAGCAAAATAACATGGATCCAACCCTAATGCATGCACTCTGCTACTGTATGTGTCATACAATATGCAAGCACATGCCACTGAATTCATACCCATATGGAGTGCTGTCACACGTCACCTTTAACCAATGAATATTGTATCAGTCCCAGTGTGCACCATGCTATCTACATAACACATTCAGTGTGGAAGGGTTTTATAATTCATCATAAATATGCAGAATGTACAGTCTATTCTCCTGGGGCACCATCTGTGTCAACACAATAGACTCTATGTAGACTCAGATTAGATTAGATTGGCTGACAAATATAATGTGCAGGGTCCCCACGGGTCCTTGAAATCCTTGAAAGTTTGTGAATTTGAATTGCAAAAATCAAGGCCTTGAAGATTTTTGATAGATTTTTTGTAACTTAACATTGGTAAATAGGTTTAACAGCATAGTTGAGAAGTGTTCACACATTCATTCTATCTTTACTGTATAATATACCTTTGAGAGGAAATACAAATTCCTGATAAAATATTATATAATAATGATATAAGCGATATATTGTGAATTATGTCCCCAAAGGAAAACTCATAGGTAGGAGGTAGGGGTGGGAATCACCAAAGTCCCCACGATACGATAGTATCATGATACTTAAGTCACGAGCAAATATTATTGCGATTTTAAAAGATTGATACATAGTAAGACCATGATTGTTTGTCCGTCGCGATGTTAACAGTGGTGGTGATTGAATTAGTGACACTGACGATGATGGTTTGTGTCATACTGCCTCCTGGGAACTCACTGTTGCTCTTTTGCCTGTCAATCGTTTGTTTTTTATTATCCTGCTATGTTTCCCCTTTAAAATCCTGTATTATTTAGGCTGAAATATGTACATATAGGAAATCATTAGGAACATGCCACAGCAGCGATGCCCAAAGAGACACGTCTGGTTTGAATCACTGTGCGCTGTCACCGCCCCCTCCCTCTCCTCCCACACCCACTGCTCCACAATGTATTCCGTGCAAAGCTGAAACAGTCGACTCTGCCTGCCACTGCCACTGCCACTCCCTCTGGTACCCTTCGAGTGAGAGACAGGGTCACGGCCCAGATATCAGTCAGCGCTCGCTGTGCAAATTACTTCTAATAAAGCCTTTAGAAAGGCGCCATTAAGCACAGCAACACACACTGTGGCAGCAACTCCAATCAGCCCCAATCAAATCACTGTCCAGAGAAACAGTCTAAATTAGGCCTCGTAATGATCACAAAGAGGAAGAGTCACATTTTTGCATTTGAAGAAGCATGAAAGCGTGAAGCGTGGGAATAGCAGTGCTTCTCAAGTACGTCGAGGTAGCCTGATATCACACTCAACTGTCAACTCGTTAGACTCCATTTCATTCTTCACTATGACATTGACTCCACTAAAACCGATTTCCGTGGGGGAGTGGGATTTGATTTTCCCTAACCAATCATAACACATTCTAAAGCAGTTTGACTTAGGATGAATCAGCGTGACATCACGACACCCGGATATGCCACCCGGAACCGCAGCAGTAAATCAGAATCAGAATCAGAATCAGAAAGACTTTAATGATCCCCGGGGGGAAATTGGGACAAGTTACAGTAGCTCGCTCACAGAACACACATAGCATAAAATAAACAGTAGTAAATGCAATATTAAGCAAAATAAGCAGAAGAAACAAACGTTAATATCTCAAAAACTATACATCACATCACTTATATTTTGACATTCTGAGTGAGAGCAGAAGTAGCTCAAGAGTCTGATGTATAATATGTCGTGTTAAAGTTGTGTGAACTGTCGCAGGTTTTAAAATGAAGTGAATTTTGTCAAAAGCACAGCCTCAGACATTCAATGCTGCCCTCATAGGGTCCCATTATAAGCTGCCGTTTGTTTACCAACACTGATCACTCGTATATGACTTATAAGGTCAAGTATTATAATACTTCAATAATTGCTGGTCACTCATTGACTTTTTTTCCTGGAAGGATCATAGTGTATTATAATTCTTCTCATAGTTGTAATACATCAGAATGAGTTTTATAATGCATTTAATTTTTTTGCATTTATAGACGGTTTTATCTTGACAACAAAAACATTCAAAATTGAACCCCCTTCCTGCTGCAGTGTTTGCTATGGACAGGAAAGGGGGGGCATTAAAGTAGAGGACTGTTACGATAGAGCATTATCGTTGGGTATGTGGTTCCATTAGAATAGGATTAGGTGTAGTTTGGACAGGTTAGAATATTGTAGGGAGAGACTGACGTCACACAAAGGGGTGGAGTGGTGTTTGATTCATTAGCCCCAACAGGTTGCAGCTGGACAGCGGCGGAGATTCGGTAGCGTTTGGATTGTACGCACGCCACGATGAGCGAGGATGCGGAGGCGGACTCTGGAAACAACAGAGACTCTTTTCCAACAACCTCACACACACGGACCACGGGTGATACACTTCCCCCTAACGCCTGAACTTCTATACCGAGACCGAGAGCGAGCTGGCCAAGTTGTACAGACGACGCAGCTGAAACAGGGCTCGTCTGTCCAAGCGTGGGCTGGTCGCAGCAGAGCCAAGAGAACAACACCAGGCGTAGACAACGTTAACGACAAGGCTTGGTGAGTCAAACATGCATGATACCCCTCAGATAGAATTACATTCACCCAGATAGTTTCACTTTCACGTTAAAACACACGTAGGGAAGCGCCAGTTTACGGGCTAACTAACCTTAGTGGGGTAAACTAGGAATTAGCATGAGCCAGGTTAGCTAGCAGCGTAACAAGGACTTTTCCGTGAAAACCGTCTATAAGTGGTCATATGCTTTAAGTAAAGTATATTGATGTATTGCATTGTAGCAGCAGCGTTGCACTCTCTCTCTCTCTCTCTCTCTCTCTCTCTCTTTCTCTCTTTCTCTCTCTCTCTCTCTCTCTCTCTCTCTCTCTCTCTCTTGCGTTGTGTTAAGGATGACACGCACACGGTCACTTTGCGGCTCCATTCTGCATTTATTCTGATAATAACAAACAGTAGGCCTATATTTAGCTCTCCACAGCGCGCTCTCAAACAAAACAGAATTAGGCTCGCTATCAAATAGCCAGCTACACCACGAGGATTAGCTATGAACTAACATTAGCATTAAGCTAGCAAGATCACGATAACCGATCATGGTCGGTGGTGACATAGCTAATATAAAAGGCCCTTTAGTCCCGCCGATGGCGCTGATTAGCTAATTGTTCAGTCAACTCGGTGGGGTGGGCAAAGCTCTGGAGCCAGGCAAGAAAGCGCTAAAGCAGCTTATGTCCTCTTCACTTAAATCAGCTGCTGTCACCGTCGTTGGAAGAAAACCTGGAGACTCTTGAAAGGAGAGCCACTGTTGTTCATCCACACGCGTCTGTTTTGAACACAGCTTCTGTTCGGTGACGCCATGTTTGTTTTCTGCATTTGTGTTTTCAGGTTCTATTTCCCATCACAGCATTAGGTCTTCATCAGGTCTCTGCCCTGTAGTCAGACTCATAATTAGCCACCGTCTAAAATTAGCGGGAAAAGACGACATCAGCTGGGGACAAGCGACAATCAGGGCAGACGCAGTAGAGGCCAGCTTCAGGCTGGAACAAAATGCTCATTTTCTATCCTTTGTCTGTGGATGGCTCCCTGCCTGCTCGCTGGCTGCCTACTCGCTGGCTGCCTGCTTGCTGGCTGCCTGCTTGCTGGCTGCTCTCTCTCTCTGGCTGTACTGTATACTGTAGACTGTTGCTGTTCCTGTGGCACAACCCTTCAAGCTTTTTCTTTATGGCTTTGTGTCTTTCTTTGCACCTATTTCTCTCTCTCTCCGTCTCTCTCCCTTCAGCTCCCTTTCTCTCTTTCCCTTCTTCCCTTTCTCTCTTCCTCTCTCTCTCCCTTCCTCCCTTTCTCTCTCCATCTCTTTCTCTCCCTCTCTCTCTCTCTCTCTCTCTCACCTTCTCTCTCTCTCACGGAGATCACAGCCACGCACTTTGTGAGCGCCCCCATGGAAATGGGAAAAGAAGGAGCGACAGCATCAGAATGCTACAGTGATGTCACTGCTTGGAATATGTGAGCCGGGCTATTCTCTTAGATTGACTCATATCCGCTGTTTATTAAAATAGAATAGCTGTTTATTAAAATAGAATACTGTAGCTGTTTATTAAAATAGAATACTGTAGCTGTTTATTAAAATGTGTGTGTGTAATGTGTATCCTTTACATATCTCGAGAACTGTTCGTGTGGCGGGTGTGCTGCTGGGGACCTGAGGAAGTGCAGTGTCGGATTTGGTGCAATTTGGACAATTGGAACCAATCACAGCTTTGTGCCATTCTAACCGATCTAATCGGTTATGACATCATTATGACGTCACAATCCAATTTACATCCTTGGAAGGAGCTGCAGCCCAGGGCATAAAAGGCCCAAGTGAGCGGTGAGTGAGTGAGTTAGTTAGTTAGTTAGTTAATTAACTGCATTAGTGATATTTAATATCGGCACAAAATATGTCTGAGTCATGTCAAACCAAAGTTGAGTTTGTCACTGCCTCCTTGTGTGGGTGAGGCATTGCGAATGCTTTGCTCATCTCGGTTACAATAACACTGCTCTTTAGTGTCTGAGTCAATCCACCATGGCTTGCTTAAAATTCAAGCAATGCTATTAGCGTGGCTGCAGCTACTGTTTCGAATCCATTTAATCCACTTAGGGCCTCCGAGGCAGGGGAGATGAGCGCAGAGAGGGAGGGTCAACACGGTTGCCAGTTTGTGGAAAGTGCTTCAAATAGGAGTAGCCACATGTGTGCCTGGCTAATGAGAAGTCAGTTGGCGGTTGGGCGTCCGGCCGGTAGTGCGTCGGTAGTTTCCCCCCCTACCAACACGAGGGTCATGGGTTCGAGCCCCCGCATTACCTCCGGCTTGGTCCATACAGGCACAATTGGCCATGTCTGCGGGTGGGAAGCCGGATTAAGGGTACTGTCCTTGTCACTACACTAGTGCTGGCCAGGGTCAGGGTCATGTCCGGCAGGGAGGGGAATAGGTCAGAAAGAAACTTGATCGAAAAAACAATGCGAGAAAGTAGGCAAGTAAAACAAACAATACAGTCAAAAATAAACAATACATTTGGGGGTTGCGAGCTGAAGTTATCCTGTGAAAACAGTTTGAGTTGTTTTTTGGTTTCCATCCAGTACTGTAAGTCACAAACACAGAGCTGGATTAGCTGAAAGAGATGAGAGGAGGCGGAAAACAGGTAGCGTGATGGTGACAGCCTGCAGCTTGTTAGAGCAGGTAAGACAACAAATACCCGCCATGTTTACAGTGTTTTACATGCTTAAGTGAAGCAGTGGAAGCCTTACATCAACCTCGCCTCACTATACAGTAAGATCCATACTCCAGACCAGACTTTAAGTGACTTTCAATCCAGTTCTTAAATGGCTCTAAACATTAGAAGATAAAACCAGATTTAATTCACTGATAATATAATACTGACAAATATATTACATTATAAAAAATATTCTGAACATATATTAAGTAATTTATGTTTTATTACATTAAAAAAAGTCAGAGGGACTTATTAATACAAGACAAGCTATTCCACATTACAAGGCTCCCTAACAGCCATATCTGTAAAGCATTGTGTGTCTGCTTTGTGCCACACACACACACACACACACACACACACACACACACACACACACACACACACACACACACACACACACACACACACACACACACAGGATTGCCTCATAGCAGTGTGTTGTATTTGATGATGTAATGACGAGTTACATTCTGCTCAGAAACAACAGCACACAGGCCAACAGGCAAGCTGCCTCCATAACCACAAACAGTGTTACACCGATATCAGTCTCTCCCCAGACTCAAATATTACACTGAATCACTGCACTCTACATACTACAGAAAGAGTCAGTGCCACTTCACAGCCCTCACTGCTGTTTTGAGGGCAGGTCTAGGGGTCACAATTTGAATGACTGACAGGACATGAGAGAGTGGTTCGTTTTCAAAAGTCAACAGGATTTCGGGAGAACCCCAGGATTTTTGGAGAAGCAATCACTGGCCAGGATTCCGATTTGGAATCTATAGCTATAGTGTCCCAGACCCAGAGAGAGATCTGCAGCATGCAGTACAGTAACGTACAGTAGTGAATCAGACCCAAAGAGAGATCTGCATCATGAAGGAACATAGTGAATCAGATGCAGAGAGAGATCTGCAGCATGAAGGAACATAGTGAATCAGACCCAGAGAGAGATCTGCAGCATGTAGTAGTAATATAGTGAATCAGACCCAGAGAGAGATCTGCAGCATGTAGTAGTAACATAGTGAATCAGATGCAGAGAGCGATCTGCAGCATGCAGTAACGTAGTGAATCAGACCCAGAGAGAGATCTGCAGCATGTAGTAGTAACATAGTGTATCAGACCCAGAGAGAGATCTGCAGCATGCAGTAACATAGTGAATCAGACCCAGAGAGAGATCTGCAGCATGTAGTAACATAGTGAATCAGACCCAGAGAGAGATCTGCAGCATGAAGTAACATAGTGTATCAGACCCAGAGAGAGATCTACAGCATGTAGTAACATAGTGTATCAGACCCAGAGAGAGATCTGCAGCATGTAGTAACGTAGTGTATCAGACCCAGAGACAGATCTGCAGCATGCAGTAACATAGTGTATCAGACCCAGAGAGAGATCTGCAGCATGAAGTAACATAGTGAATCAGATGCAGAGAGAGATCTGCAGCATGCAGTAACGTAGTGTATCAGACCCAGAGAGAGAGATCTGCAGCATACAGTAACGTAGTGTATCAGACCCAGAGAGAGAAATCTGCAGCATGCAGTAACGTAGTGTATCAGACCCAGAGAGAGAGATCTGCAGCATGCAGTAACGTAGTGTATCAGACCCAGAGAGAGATCTGCAGCATACAGTAACATAGTGTATCAGACCCAGAGAGATCTGCAGCATGCAGTAACGTAGTGTATCAGACCCAGAGAGATCTGCAGCATGCAGTAACGTAGTGAATCAGACCCAGAGAGAGATCTGGAGCATGCAGTAACGTAGTGTATCAGACCCAGAGAGAGATCTGGAGCATGCATTAACATAGTTTATCAGACCCAGAGAACGATCTGCAGCGTGAAGTAACGTAATATATCAGCATAAGAACTCTTATGGGTCTGGCTTTGAGACTACACCGATAAAGGATGTTTCCACCAACGTATTTCGATGTGCATTTTGAAGTATCGCATTAGAAAAGGTTGATGGAAACGGCACAATTTGAAAAAACCTTGTGCTCGCTTGAGGAGGTTTTTGTTTTTTTCTAAAAACAGTTAATGTGCAAAATGGGAGATGAAAAGAGATTTTTATGTTGTGACGAACATTTATCTCACATGACTGATCAGCTGCGCCCTGTGTACTGCAGTGACACCTTGTTGTCTGTGATGTGTTCTGTTGGAGGAAGCAGGTCTATGTAATTGGCGGCCATCCGTTTTTCGTTTTGAAATGAGGAAACGAAAAACGAGTCGTTTCCTGTTTTTTCATTGATAATAAAAAATGGAAAACAAGTCGTTTTTCGTTTCCTCATTTCAAAACGAAAAACGGATGGCCGCCAATTACACGGACCAAAGTGACCGGCCCAACAAACAGCCTGAAAATCCTGCCGGGATTTCAAATAGGATTTAGATACAACTGTGGCATCGTACACTTACTACATACAGTGTACTCTTACCATAGACATGTATACAAACATGGACGTAGCCTCCGTGACGTCACCTGTTTTGAAGCCTCAAGTTTCACATTGTGACTGTCGCCATCTTGGAGGAGAAGAGCCACAATGCTGCCTGCTATTGGTCAATGATCGGCAAGGTGCGCGATCACTGGACAGGCGACCTGTCAATCACATCCACAAAACATAATCTGCTTTATCGTCTATTTTACTCTCAATGGGATTTTCCCATTCCCACAATCGGACTTCTCTTTGCAGCCAGTGTATAAACGGGTGAGTTATATAAAAATTCACATCCTCGTACAGTTGTCATTAATGGTGAAATTAGTTATAGACCAAAACCGTTTTTTGTACTAGGCTGTAAACATGTTTATTTCTGCTGTAAAACCGCCCGCTCCATTTTCAGACCCGAAGGTTGGGGCTTGATTACATGATACACTAAGGCCATATACATATCACACTGCAGCTCCAAGGCAGACATTTTTAAATGTCACAGGTCCCTGTGTGTGTGTGTGTGTGTGTGTGTGTGTGTGTGTGTGTGTGTGTGTGTGTGTGTGTGTGTGTGTGTGTGTGTGTGTGTGTGTGTGTGTGTGTGTGTGTGTGTTTGTTGTCTGCGTGGGTGGCAGCACCTCCAGCAGGCGACAGCGCTGAGTCACAGAGAATGACCAGATGGTGAGAGAGAGGGAGAGAGATATGGAGAGGGAGAGGGAGAGAGACATAGAGAGAGAGGTAGAGAGAGAGAGAGAGAGTTCTGTACTGTAGCTAGCATTCCTCCAGCCATGACTGCTCTGTGCATTTTAAACACCTTTCCCTTCTTTCACTGACAGACCAGCTCTGCAGGACAGGCCAATTAGCACACGCACGCACGCACGCACGCACGCACGCGCACACACACACACACACACACACACACACACACACACACACACACACACACACACACACACACACACACACACACACACACACACACACACACACACACACACACAGCAAATAAATCCTGCCTATGAATATTTACACAGGTGTGTAAGAGAGAGAGTGTGAGGTTGGCTGCATTAGTTCCACTGTGGAAAGGCCATGGAAGTTACTGCACTCTTATGGGTACTTTGCAAAATGTTGTGGCCACGCCCCTTTGTGGGGGATAGAAAACCACAGATACTATTCACCTTATGTAGCAGTCACTCAACTGGGCAACACAGTCTCACAGAAAATTGTATAATACCAACGATATGGACCAACGTTGCTATTTTACAATTTCGGCTCGAAAAATGTAAAATAGTAACGTTCTGAGAGGTTAGGGTTAGGATTAGAGTAGGGGGAGGGGTTAGAAACAGAAAATCTCCGTAAAACACGCCCAAACCCCGCCCACCGCTGTAGACGCATACGTTCCCATTTTACAATTTCTTAGCCGACATTGTAAAATACCAACGTTTGTCCACAAACGTTGCTATTTTACAATTTTTTTGGAGATCGGGTTGAACTGGGATATTCCTAGTTCTCAATACAAAAGGAATGTACCATTAGGCACCATTATGCTATGGTCATTATGCTCAACAAATACGATTGAGAAGAGGCTACAAGAGGCTGTAGACTTTGCCAGCATGTTGTAGGGATTGCCTTCACCTACCTAAGATCTGAACACAATGTGAGCCATGAGGCTACCTCCAGATGTGGTCAGGCAGATCCTATGACATTCCGATCATGACACATTTACACCGGTGTCAATTTCGTCGACAAAAACTATATGATGAAAAATGTTCATCGACTACCTATTTTAGACGTTAACTAGATAAAAACAGTTGTGATGACAAAAACTACAGGGATATCTATTGACATTTTCGTCAATGAATAAAAACTAGACGGAAATGTTAGGGAGGGACAAATTGGGAAGAGATCCAATCAGAAGAGAATAAGAATAAGTTAAATAGTTAAATCTATGTCTGTATTGCACGTTCAAAAAGTAATACCATTCCATAATAACAGATTAATAGATCTTTCCAATGAGTTTGAAAATTCTAGAGAGACATTTAAATAATGCATGGATTCTCAGGGTCTGTGATTCTTTATCGGGACGTTTTCCGACTGAAACAGGGTAGAGAGGCGGGACATAGTGTGTGGAGGAGTTTGATTTGACCGTTGGAAAGTGGGTGTGTCTGGGATTAGGGACTGGAGTTGACGCGTTATCATGGATCCCATTGGCCTTGGGGGGCAGAACACGCCCTATGCAGCATTCAAGCGCCAGGATTGGCCAGGCAGGCGCCCATGCAGACATTTTAGAGAGGCAAAGTGACCGCCTACTTCCTGCTTCAGCACTGTACCAGAGATTTTCATCCACAATTTTTTTACATTTTAGTGAAATGTTATGTGGTCTCTCCTGTTCCTAAATATATCTGAACCGTTTGGTTTGAACAAGTAAAACTATTTTTATAAGCATTTTATGAAATGTCTATGGGAAAATAAATGGCGGATGAAAATCTCTGGTACAGTGCTGAAGCAGGAAGTAGGCGGTCACTTTGCCTCTCTATTGCAGGTGTAAATCGGTCAGAGTGAGAGCTGGCTGGATGGAGGGCAGAGGACCAGACACGACAAAAGCCTTTCAGTGAGATGGCTCTTATCTCTGAGAGGAAATGCTCGTTTAAAAGACGTCTGATAGAAATGGACGGCAAACTAATGAAGACAGAATTGGAAATCTGATGGACTCACTGGACTGTGTGTGTGTGTGTGTGTGTGTGTGTGTGTGTGTGTGTGTGTGTGTGTGTGTGTGTGTGTGTGTGCGTGCGTGCGTGCGTGTGTGTGTGTGTATTATATCCATGCTAAATGGGCTGATTGACAGAAGCAGCAGGCTGAGGCAGCGCCGTCTGTTCCCATCCTCTCTAATTAGAATCAAGTCAAACTGAAAGTGGCACGACGCGTTAGGTCGATACGGCCGATGAAGGCCGATGATACAGATATTTTTGGATTGCAGCTGGCGATACAATCGCTGATATGTTGTACCGATTAGAGGTGTACAGAGACTGTACTTTATCTGTATCTGTTCAACCCACAAAATTATCTGTTTTCGCATAGAAGCCCAGAAGTTGTGCTAAATCAGGCTAATGTTGTATTTTCTAACCTAATATTCATTGGCAGTGTAATTTTTTGTGCCTTCAAAAAGCATCAAACTATTTTAATATAATTTTTTACTAAACTATGAACTGTCTGAAACCAACCACCCTTTTAACTGGGGGGCGTCTGTGTTAGTGGACGCTAAGTCAAATTTCGATGAAGGCTGACACTTACAGCATGTTACATTTTAATATATCCAGTGCTTGCCATTCATGGACCAATAGCAGGCAGAGCTGTGGCTCTGGTAAACCCCTGGTCTCGTACCATCTCACGCAAGCTGCGTAAGAACCCCAAGATGGCAACTGCCACACTAGGCTTCAAAACGGGAGTCAAAAACCAAGACCACAAGACTCTAGTCTCACATGGTGAGACCAAACGTCCTAAGTCAGCGCGCTTCCAGCGCCGGAGGGTCTGAATTACAAGTTAGCATTTCCGGGTTTTGCCGTAGGAATTCCTACGGTAAAATCTGATTGGCTGGGTTGTTACGCCGTCCGTGGTTGGTCAATTCATGTCTGTCACACATTTTGTTTTGGTCTTAGGAGGCGTCTTTACCTACTTTTCAAGAGTTGTGTATCTACGGCTGTATCTACGGCTGGCTACTGCTAGACTACGCTGACTCTGTCCATATTTTTCGATGTTATAAACCCATACTAATGGAATACTTTCAGGTGGGTTAGCAGCTCCTTAAGGTAGCTATCAGAGTTTTAGTAATGGGCCATTATCGGCCCCGTATATCAGTGTAACCTCACTCAGGACATCTGCCATAGGCGCTGTGAAATAAAAACCCTGCCTTAACACATGTAACCAATCACCAGAACAAATAACATCCAGACCCCGCTGATGACATCACACAACAAGATGCAGCTCAGAGGGAAGGCCGGGGAGATCTGAATGCAGCATAATGAGACTGACAAGCTTAAGAAGTCAGTTTGAAGGTGCAGAACGAGAGGGCAAGGCAAACAACAATTGACTCTATGCACGCTACACGTCCATGTTTGAAGTTAAGCAGCTCCCTGGCTTTAAGTCCTATAATGTTAGTCATATCATACATGTATAATAAATGGTCTAAATGACATTATTTTTGTCTATTTTTTTCCAATTTGTGTGTTGAGGGTTAATTGCCTTATGCCATATGAGCTCAAAACGTCAATGGAGATCTCTGAATTTGTGTGAGTAGAGTGGTAGACTAGCACATGCTTCCAGTCGCCAGCGGCTTCTTTGGTGACGCTATTCCCCCAGTCCCCTTCCCTCCCTAGCAGGCGCCCCGACCGACCAGAGGAGGCGCTACTGCAGCGACGAGGACACATACCCTTAATCCGGCTTCCCACCTGCAGACACGACCAATTGTGTCTGTAGAAAGGTCTGACAAAGCAGGAAGTACCGCTACTGGGAATTTGGCCCCGGCCTCCACGGTGGTAGGCAAGTGGTTTTACCTTTACACTACCCAGACGCCCCACTTGAGTTTCAGTTTCTTAAAAGTTTTCACTTTTCTCAAAAGTGGGAAATGCTGCTGAAATATTGCACTTTTACTTTGAAGGCCAAACAGCTAAACTATCAGTATCACTCTCTGGCTGGCTTGAGGCAGCTTGTCTGACAATATCCAGCTGCTGCAGGAAAGGCTGCTGTGAGGGCACGGTTTGTTCAACTGTACGCATGGTTTGCAAAACCCAGAGTACGGATTTCCACATCCGTGTTTTATTCCCATCAAGTGGCCCCAATGGATTTCACTGCTGCTCTACTGTTGCACAGTCTCCACTGTCAAATCCTATTCAGGGTCTGCTACTGTCAGTGAGCCGTTGTTAGGTGCCGCCGCATGCCAACGTGAGCTGCTTTGATGACATTAATAGCCCAAATACACCAAACAGGCCAAAACAATGGCTGCAATGGCTGCAATAAAGACGTGTTTATTGACTACGTATTTAATTAACATTTGGGTAGGATTGCAGTTTTCATTTGGGCGGCAGCTAAAACCACTCGGGTGCCTTGATTGATAGGCAGGGAAAACTTCCTATGCTTTGTTCTTCTGATATTTCCCTGGTTTTCTCTCCAATTGTACTTGTCCAATTCCCCCTGCTGTCCCAGTCGTTGCAGCCTCCACCCCCTCTGCCAATCTGGGGAGAGTTGTAGACTCGCTGATACATACAGTCGCCAGCGGCTTCTTTTCACCTGACAGCGAGCTGTTTCACCGGCAGGATCTAACGCGAGGAGGATCATGCTATTCCCCCGAGTTTCCCTCCCCTCCGAACAAGTGCCCCGACCGACCAGAGGAGGCGCTAGTGCAACCAGAACACATCCCCTTAACACGGGGCTCGAACCTGCGACCCTCATGTTGGCAGGCAGGGAATCTACCACTGCACTATCCGGACGCCCACTATGCTTGTCATTTACTAATTTTGCACCAGGCTTGGCAGCAGCACCAAAGTCTTCTGTGGGGAATCTAGCTTTCCTAAATCAGTCAGTGTTATTGGTTTTCCTGCTGTAAATAGGTGGAGGGAGAAACTGCTGCCTAGATAGAGTCTTGCTGTAAATAGGTGGAGGGAGAAACTGCTGCCTATAGAGTCTTGCTGTAAATAGGTGGAGGGAGAAACTGCTGCCTGGATAGAGTCTTGCTGTAAATAGGTGGAGGGAGAAACTGCTGCCTAGATAGAGTCTTGCTGTAAATAGGTGGAGGGAGAAACTGCTGCCTGGATAGAGTCTTGCTGTAAATAGGTGGAGGGAGAAACTGCTGCCTAGATAGAGTCTTGCTGTAAATAGGTGGAGGGAGAAACTGCTGCCTGGATAGAGTCTTGCTGTAAATAGGTGGAGGGAGAAACTGCTGCCTAGATAGAGTCTTGCTGTAAATAGGTGGAGGGAGAAACTGCTGCCTAGATAGAGTCTTGCTGTAAATAGGTGGAGGGAGAAACTGCTGCCTAGATAGAGTCTTGCTGTAAATAGGTGGAGGGAGAAACTGCTGCCTGGATAGAGTCTTGCTGTAAATAGGTGGAGGGAGAAACTGCTGCCTAGATAGAGTCTTGCTGTAAATAGGTGGAGGGAGAAACTCCTGTCTATTGGAATGGGGAGAAGCAATAGAGAGCCGCAGTAACGAGTCCGGAAATCATCGATGCTAACAGCCCTGGTTCAACACAGTTTTCGCCTATGGGAGTTTTGAATGGGTTTTTCGCGCGATGCTTCTAATAAGCTCTCTGGGCAACACACATGAGGACCACTTTTATGAGTTTTGAAGCTTTTATGTGCCGTTAAAAGGGTGGCTAGCTAGCAAACGGCTAAATGGGACTACACTGTTGAGTCGATGGGGATATATACGTCAATAACGTCATCACTCAAAGGACGAACACGGAAATTCTCTTTCCCTCACCTGGTTCAGCCCCGTTCAGCCCGGGGTAATCAGTGCACACATCAACAAAAGTCCAGGTTGAGTGCTGACGTGACATGGAAGCCTATGCGACAGTGTGTAGTTCTGGATTAGCTTAGCACGAGCTTTTTACCTCTAGGGCTCGCATTTACGCTTCAAAACTCATGAAAGTGGTCCTCATGTGTGAAGATTATCCCGCTGAACCTTGGTTCGCGTTTGATTAAACTTGCGTTGCCCAAAGACCTTATTTGAAGCATCGCGCCAAAAACCCATTCAAAAATCCCATAGACAGAAACAGTGTTGAACCAGGAAGTTCGGGACTTCCGCATTCAGCCTACAAAAATACGTCATCCCTGCGGCTCTCTATGGGAGAAGTGAATGTGAACACAGATTATGACAGATTCTTTCACTTGATACTAGTCACCAAAGTAAATATTGGACACATTTCTTCACAACAAGCCACATATCTTCTGAACATTCTGACAGTAAAATGACATTTTTCAGCCAGACAAATCAGGTCAAATGTACTTTGTTCGAGACCTGTCTCAGCAACACACTCACAAGATTTGGCAACATATCTTATATCTTAGCTACCGTTAGCAGCTAGTGATTAGCTAAAACTATGAAGAATCTGTCCATGGGGGGAGTTTTGGGAAATATCTAGCTCACAATGGGCTTGCTAGGTCAGCACAACACTTCCAAACGAGGTCGGGGGATGGGGCGGGTGGAGGATAAACGGTCTGAAGGGGGGAGATTGACTTCGGAGACCGGGAGAGTAGCCTAGCCGATACCATTTAATTTCCTACCATGGCTGCAGCGTGTAATGCAGTGTATAAAGTCTCTTTGATGGTACCACAGGCTAAAAGAGCTGTCCTCAAAAACCTTCAGATACAAGAGAGATCTGAACCGCTGAAAGACAACAACACAGAGACAGTTACACAAACACAGGCAACCGCACATCATCAGACAAACCCACAGACATGCAGACATAATCACACTCACACACTAATCAAATCATAATGTCACTCTTTATCTGCCAAAGACACATACCACTAAACACACACACACAAACAGACACACACACACACACACACGCACGCCTGCACGCACGCACGCGCACACACACACGCACATGCACACACACACACACACACACACACACACACACACACACACACACACACACACTCCCACACCCTTGGACAGGGCGGCTTCCAGAAATCTGATGAGAGATCCAGATGTTTTGGCTTTCTATTCCACTTCCCATCTCCATGTGTGTGTGTGTGTGTGTGTGTGTGTGTGTGTGTGTGTGTGTGTGTGTGTGCGTGTGCGTGCGTGAGCGAAAGAGAGAAGAGAGGAGAGGAAGAGGGGACCCAAATGAAATGTACATTAACCCCTATTGCAGAGCCCAGCCCCAGTCTGAAGACTATTGAAACAGTCTTTGTTACATGAATCGAGTTTAGAAACGAGAAATACAGGAAGAGACCTGTCCCAACCTAACACACATCTCATTTATATGAGTAATTTAATCCAATTCTTTCTTGCCAATAGTTTCTTGATTTGGGTCAGTAAATATCTGCAAGTTCTTGGAGCGTTGGCTTTAGTCTGACCTTGACTGCAAATGGGTGGGGTTTGCTATCATGGAGAAATGCTTTCAGAACTACAAACAAGATCATTCAATCCAAAGAATAATTGAATCCATTTCCAGCAGTTATGTGACCTAGATATGAACTGTACATCACAATGGATCCCTCTGGTCAAACATCCATTTCACATATACACATATTGAACTGTGTGCACCAGTCTTGTCTGCAGTTACTGTCTGCAGGAGTCAAAGAAGGTTGTTGTATGCAGCAGGAATTCATTTGCATATTGAAATGTGACCCTGGTTGAGTTGTGTAGTTCAATATGAAAACCGGTCTGAATGATAGAAGATGACCCCTACAGTTATATCTCTCTCTTTCTCTGCCTCCCCCTCTCTGCTTTCTGACTGTCTCTCCACCTTTGTTTGTTTGTTTGATTGATCAATCGATTTCTTTCTTTCTTTCTCTTTCTTTCTTTCTTTCTTTCTTTCTTTCTTTCTTTCTTTCTTTCTTTCTTTCTTTCTTTCTTTCTTTCTTTCTTTCTTTCTTTCTTTCTTTCTTTCACTCACCTTTTGCCAGTCCCGGACGGCCAAGAAACGCCTCAGTGACTGAGTGACTGATTGACTGATTGACTGACTGAAAAATACATATTTTTCCTTTCTGCCTTCTCTTCAATCCAGTGGAACTCGGCACTCGGCTTGTGGTGCTCAAAGACCTGAAAAAAATACACTTGAAAAAATCTGTCTGTGGATTATCTTGAGTAACCGGGTCATGATTTCTCGAAAGAGACATTGCAGTTGAGTTTTTCAAATGTTCTTGATCTCTAGGGCCGATATCTCCAAAACTCAAGCAGCTAACACAAATTGATCTAGATGGATTAATAGAAGGTAAAAGGGAAACTATATGTAGGCTATTTTGGATTTTAGGGTGAGCTGTCCCTTTAAGACACTGAATCTCAGCTATTGACAGCTTCAATCAAACTATATCAGTATTGGTATTGGTATCGAATTGAATTTGAATTTTTATTAGGAATTTCATAAAAGTATCACATTTTCAAAATAACACAATCATTTAAAAAAAAATGACACCACAAATTAAAAGAAATCCCAGAGGATAGCACTTAAAGCATTAATTAAAACACTTATTTCCAAAGTGGTCCTCGATGGTACCTATACAAAGACACAACATACAGAAAACAAAAATACATAGGCCTACACTATAAAAACCTAATCGCCTTAAATAAAGTAAAAATGAAAATGAAAAATATCCTTACCTAGGAATCAGACCCATTAATTCTCCCCACAGATGTACTTTTACTTTGGTTTTGAAGACGGCTTTTGATCGGCTCTGTTTAATATTCAAGGGTAACTGGTTCCATAATGGAATGCCAGTATAGAAAAAGGAGCTCCTAGCTAGTTTACCCTTAACTGATGGAACGCTGCATGACATGATACTAGCTCTGGTGTTATAGTCATGTTGAGTTCTCACCATATTTACATTGCTGTTCATGTACGCTGGGGCCCTATCATGAACTATATCAAACATATGGTTGAGTTTTAGTTGTTTCACTCTATCTTCTACTGGTAGAATTCCTGCCTTTTTCATTTCTGTTGGTCCTATGTGTGTCCTAGGAGGAGCATTAAGCAGGTATCTGATTACATTGTGCTGTGCTACCTGCATTTTGTTCTTCAATTTTTGGGAAAGTCCGCTGTACCATGCTGAGCAAGCATAATCAAAATGACACTGGATTAAAGATGCTGTCAGGAGTCGGCCTTGAGAACACATATCGGTCAAAAGCTGGTTCTAAAAATCCTAATTTGTCAAGTGAGAGCGAAGCAGCGTCTCTTTCACTCCTGGACCCCTCGCTGTCTCTCCAGTTTGCTGAAGATGCTGATGCGGCTGAAGGACTAACACAGTGAGTAAACTGAACACAGAGGAAGACAAACAGACAGATGACCACTCCATCACTACTGTGTGTTGCCTTTACTGTGAATGAACAGCCAGGGGGAGGCAGAAACACGCTGTATCTCCACCAACAGCCAGGGGGCGGCAGAGGGAGAAACATGCTGTATCTCCACCAATACACTCTTCAGTCCCAACTGACAGCAGTATCTGACAACACTGAAGGACAAGAAAGGTTATTGGTAGATAGACGGTTTCACTGGAATGTTTGTGCGTTGCGAGGCAACAGCTGCGACCCTACAGCACTTCCGTTCTTGTTAGCATATTATCTCTGCCAAAGTGGTAGGCTATCTCCAATGCAACATCGGTGTACAAGTTGCCTATTAAATGTCTATAATACTACTCAAGTAGACTGTAGACTGTTTTGTCAGAATGTGTACATACATGACATACATTTGCCCAGAAGACTAGTTTGACAAGCTTTTGGCTGACTCGCTGCAAATAAAACTTTGTTACCAGATACTGAACCTATACAGTACAATCAGAATTGTACACAAACAGAACACTCAGATCTGGCTGGGATGATGATCAGCGCTTCTAAATCTGAGCCCATGGTTCTCAGCAGGAAACCAGTGGATTTACTCCAGGTAGGGAATGAGTCCTTACCCCAAGTGAAGGAGTTCAAGTATCTCTGGGTCTTGTTCTCGAGTGAGGGGACAATGGAGCGGGAGATGGGCCGGAGAATCGGAGCTGCGGGAGCGGTATTGCTTTCGCTTTACCGCACCGTTGTGACGAGAAGAGAGCTGAGATAGAAGGCAAAGCTCTCAATCTACCGGTCGATCTTCGTTCCTATCCTCATGGTCATGAAGGATGAGTCATGACCGAAAGAACAAGATCGCGGATACAAGCGGCTGAAATGGGTTTTCTCAGGAGGGTCGCTGGCATGCATCTCTCTTAGGGATAAGGTGAGAAGCTCAATCATCTATGAGGGAGCAGTTGAGGTGGTCCGGGCATCTGGTAAGGATGCCACCTGGTGGCCTCCCTAGGGAGGTGTTCCAGGCATGTCCAGCTGGGAGGAGACCACGGGGCAGACCGAGGGCTAGGTGGAGAGATTGGGGGCTCTATTCTCCCCCTGGCCTTATGCGCTAAACTGACCTTAAAGTCCCTGGAAACCAGAAATATTTCTTTATTATTTAGCATTTTGAGTTAATCACATCACAGGACCCTATGTTAATAAGCCACCAGCCAAATTTGAACGATGATGAACGTCGCAAAGTATATAAATTTAGGTTTGACAGCCATGGCAAAACTCATGAGATTTCATTATTTTTTAGAGTGTACTTTCTCCCGCGGAATGTGTGGGCGTGTCCCATCTACAGCAGGGAAATTTCTGTCTCTCGGAGAGCGCGAGAGAGAGGGGGGAGGGAAACGGAGAAAGAGAGATGAGTGCACACACCGTGTGTGTGTGTGTGTGTGTGTGTGTGAGTGTGTGTGTTCGCGCGTTGCTCCGCGGCTCTGTCTCTCTCTCTCTCTCTCTCTCTCTCTGAGGGGGGGGGGGGGGGGGGAGCACGGAGAGCAGCAGAGCAGCATACACTTCACCCAGACAGACCCAGACATCAGAAAATTAGCTTCAGAGTCAGAGATGTGCTTGAAATGTTTAATTTCACAAAAGGCTCATTATCTCAGCTCGTAGAAAAAAAGGTATATTTTTCGTTCAATCAAGCTATCTTCTCCGGCTCATAACTAAAGAACGGAAAATGGGATCAATAAACTTTTTTTTGCAGGTGATAGAAGAGAGTCTCATCGTTATTTGTGCGTGTTCAGTGTTTACATAGTAATTATTAAAAAAATTATATGACTGTTTTAAAATGCATTGCGGCCTATGTGGCACAGCAAGCAACCTTTTGCCCAAGGGCCGTGGCACTGAAAGTGTTAAAAAGGCGTGGTTAAATGGTTAGCGTCAAGGAAAAATTAGGGAATGCGCGTGACCACACCCACTAATAGTGGTGGGCCCAGCCACTGCTACCTCAGCGACCTGATCCCGGATAAGCGGTTGAAGATGAATATGATGATAATGATGATGATGATGATGATCACAGTTTGTTATTGTTGTCTAAATCTGTAAGATGCTTCTAAATCTGTAAGATGCTGTAAAAACAGGTGAGTCTATTCTGGTTGCTTGTCTTCTAGAGTTGTTACGGTTGCATCACTCACTTGGAAACACACACGGACACACAACGATGCACTCATACACTCATAGTTTTTTTGTTTTTGTTTTTTCATGTATGTGTTGTGCAGATGATATGAAAGCATGAAATGGACCAAATTTATGATTTTTATGAGCAATGACTACTGAAAGGACATTTATTCCAATAACTGTTGTGCAGTGTATTGTTTCATCTTGCTATGTCGATATTATGTTGTATGTAAATATACTGTACATGTTATGTACTGTGTCATTTTACGTGTCGGACCTGCAGTAAGAATCACTGTAGCATTTGCTGCAGGGATCCTAATAAACTAAACTAAAAATACACTCATACATAATTAGTTATCCATGCAGTGGCACACAATGACAAAGCCACACATGCACATTACAGTACAGCCTCACACACACACACACACACACACACACACACACACACACACACACACACACACACACACACAGTCCACACTCCTATGCCTGCAGAGGTGAGTCTCTGGTGCTTGTCTCATGGAAGCACTGTTGCGTGGAGGCATTTATTCAAAGAGTGAGCAGCAGCTTCTACTCATCTGATTCACACCAGCAATTAAAGAGCAGCAAGATGCCTCCGGGTGGGGGGGGGGGGGGGGCGACAGGAGGACAGAGAGAGAGGGGGGGGGGGGGGGGGTGAAGAGAGACGAGTGTGAGAGAGAGAGAGAGGCGATACGGTTTGCTATTGTGCAAAGAAACCCCCCTGCGCTCCCTCCTCCATGCAGATAGACGTTTTGTCAGGCATTTGTGCATAATGCTATTGTCATATTGAACATCTATTCACACCTCGTCTAAGGCAATTTGTCAATAGAGTTTATTATAGGGTTTATTGTGAGCCGGTCAAAGAAATCGGATGTGGAGAGATGTTATTTAAAAACCACTGAAGGGATGCTTCACCTTGCAGATCAGCTTACTGCATGAATAGCAACTTAATATTCACGGGGTATAATATTACACGTGTTTGTGTCAAAGCTTGAAATGAGGCTATAGCTGTACTGTAATTCCTTGTAAGTGAACATCAGTATTACTGCATCATCTTAAAAAAAACTAATTGTGCTCTTTTTCTGTATGCTTTCCAGAAGGCACAGCATATCCAAGTGCTGCTGTGTCTATGAGCTTGTAGCATTTTCATTAGGCCCTTGTTGAAATGCCTGTGGTTGAGCGACCTTTATAGACCAGGAAGTAACTGATCCTGCGGATAGGTTTCACTGTTGCATTGGAAGATGTATTTCTCCATTTCATATTTTCAAATTGTGAAGTGTTTAGTTAGGTAGGAGGCTAGATAAAAGATGATTAATTTCAGTTTCCTGATAAGGTCAGTTGTGGCCCCTTGGTGTGTGTGTGTGTGTGTGTGTGTGTGTGTGTGTGTGTGTGTGTGTGTGTGTGTGTGTGTGTGTGTGTGTGTGCTCTGGAGTTAATGTTGTATGAGCTGGCACCTCTGGAGTTAATGCTGTATGAGCTGGCACCTCTGGAGTTAATGTTGTATGAGCTGGCATCTCTGGAGTTAATGCTGTATGAGCTGGCACCTCAGGGGTTAATATTGGATGAGCTGGCGTCTCTGGAGTTAATGTTGTATGAGCTGGCAGGCACCTCTGGAGTTAATGTATGAGCAGGCAGGCACCTCTGGAGTTAATGTCGTATGAGCTGGCAGGCACCTCTGGAGTTAATGTATGAGCAGGCAGGCACCTCTGGAGTTAATGTTGTATGAGCTGGCAGGCACCTCTGGAGTTAATGTATGAGCAGGCAGGCACCTCTGGAGTTAATGTCGTATGAGCTGGCGCCTCAGGGGTTAATGTTGTATGAGCTGGCGCCTCAGGGGTTAATGTCGTATGAGCTGGTGCCTCGGGAGTTAATGTGTGGGGAGGTGTCTCTGCGGGTGGGGGTGGCGTGATATCGGTTAGCCGGGGCCTTCAGCCTGGGCAACATCACAAACGTGACATCACGATGTTGTGACAGTGACACAAAACGCGACTGACTGACTGACTTACAGACAGACAGACAGAGACCGCCCACCTGCCCACATAGGCAATTTTATTGATTATTATTAGATTGTTTGGTAAATGTACTGCATTTACTGAATATACACCGGAAGAAGCACCCATAAGGCATCATGGCATCATTGCATTTTATTTATTTATTTATTTATTTATTTATTTATTTATTTATTTATTTATTTATTTATTTATTTATATATTTATTTATTTATTTATTTATTTATTTATTTATTTATTTATTTATTTATTTCCATTTATTTATTTCCATGGACTAATAAAATCTCCCCAATATATAACTTTATAGAAATACTCTCCCACATCAAAAGTTGTGAGTATTTTAATCTGTTATGTAGCAAAACGTTCCATTTCCTACAGTGGCATTCCACCAAAATCATGAAAATGGATATACTTTCCCCTTTGTTTTATGAAAATCACCATGAGGTACTACGGAGATACAAATCACTCAAAATCTCAAAATATCTGTAAAACTCGTTTTCAACCTACTTTGACTCATTGCCAACAATGTGTAGCAGAGACATTTGAAGTTTTCTCCCAGACCACCACACATATCAGAAAAAACTGGGCAAAACCCAAAAGCCATTACTGTCATGCCTCCAAAAGAGATACAGTATTTCCAAGGGCAAAACAAGTCTAAGGGAGTCCTTGACAGTTTGCTAACATGGACAGTGTTCTTCTGCATGGCCACATCCATGGATCTATCTGACACCATCTTGTCCTCTCCGCCTGCTTCCATAAAGTATGAACATTTCAGAGCCCAGACCTCCCAGCCCAGGAAGACGTGTGGGGAGTGAGGCAATTTACTGTATGTGTGCACATGTATCTTATCCTTGAAAAGGGGCAAGAGAGAGAGAGACAGAAAGAAAGAGAGAGAGAGAGAGAGAGAGAGAGAGAGAGAGAGAGAGAGAGAGAGAGAGAGAGAGAGATGGCGTTGGAGGCAGGGCAGCAGCAGAGATTTCATGGTGTGGATGTTCTGACCATAGAGGACACACCAAGGTGAAACCACAGAGTAGTAAATTATTCAGCACCCAGAGAAAAACATGCATCTCTTACGCTCATCTCCACACTGCAGGAGAAGAAATATATGCCATAAAACAATAGGGGTGTGAGAAAATACAATACGCTTGAGTATTGCGATATTATGTTTTGTGATTCTCAAAAACACAATTGATTTTTAATTAATAGTGTACATGCAAATATTTGTGGCAGTGGTTCATTTTGTGTTGTGTTTAACCGCTAGATAGCAGTGTTGTATCTACCATTTGACTCTTCCACTCCAACGTAACAATGTAAACTGACAGGAAGAAGAGCGCACCGTTACTGACAGTTTTCCTAAAAAATAAATAAAAAAGGCAATATATTTCCTCATTTACAGTATCGCAATATACTGAATCGTAACCCCTGCATTGTGATATGTATCGTATCTTCAAATTATTGTCAATACACAGCCCTATATAAAACAATGAAGAAACTGGAGAAAACATGCTATAATGCCCACACAGACATACGGACAGGACACATAACACTTGAATCATTTACTTGGTATGTTCATTAGGGTTTGACTGATTTTGATGGCCGACGCAGCAAATAAGCTTGTGCCAATATTTAATATTTTAAAAATATTAAAAACTTTGAGATCATTGTTTCTCCCAGAATGTTATTCTTGTCAGGATGGAAAATCCACTGAAACACAATTTAGAAATAGGACACTAAAACGCTTCACTCAAACCCAGGATAATGCTATTATTACTACTACCAATAATAATATTAATGCCAATTACATATCCACTTGTATGGCATCTGATCAAAATGTTGCATTAGAATCAATTCAGGTTAATGGCTTCTCATAGACAACCTGTAATGTTGATCAACTATACAAAAAATACTATGTATCCAATCAAACTGCCTCATATCAGAGGTGGAGGACACTGACTGGACCATTATGTGATTTGTCATAAAGGCCAATATCTACCCCATACTCCACAACATGCAGGACCCAATCGACTGCCAAAGTCACACCTTCTTCCAGGTTAGGCATACACACTAAGCGGTTTTCCACTATTCATTTTTCCATAGACATTTCGTGATCATCCAAAGACTCTTGCAGACCTGAGAAGTCTTGTGGAAGGTGCGTAGGTGAAGTAGTTTCGGTACAAGAACTTTTTCAAGTACTACTTCCTGTGTGAGCAAGTGAAGACAGTGTGCGGGTGTCCCTTCCTGTCCTAAGTCCATAGACATTTCATAAAATGCTCATAAAAATCGGTTTACTTGTAAAATTCTTATAAAAATCATTTTACTTAGTCAAACCAAACAATTCAGCTAAAATCAGGAGAGACACAAAACAAAAAAGAAAAGAACGTTGAATTTTTTTATATAATTTTTTTTTCTTCCCAGTGAAATGTCATATGGTCTCTCCTGATTCTAAATATAGCTGAATCACTTGGTTTGACCAAGTAAAACTACTTTCATAAACATTTTATTAAATGTCTATGGAAAAATTAATGGCGGAAAATCCCTCTCTTTCTTTATACTGGCACCAGCGAACAGGCCAACCATCTGACTCTCCAGCATGAGCTGGTGAGACCTGTGAGTTTCCACTTTACAAAGCCAATAGCAAAATAAACATGGTGCCCAGCATTGATCTGTTTTTCCGCAGGCTTTATAAGAGGGGATGAGGGAGGAGACATGTCAGAGTTTCCCTCAGCTGGCAGCAGCTGGTCTAGACATGAAATCACCAACCACAGGATGAGAGACAGACGGACAGACAGACAGACAGACAGACAGACAGACAGACAGACAGACAGAGAGAGAGAGAGAGAGAGAGAGAGAGAGAGAGAGAGAGAGAGAGGCGGGGGGGAGAGAGGGAGAGAGACAGGTGAATGTTCACAAGTATAGGAAGCTTAATAGGCTAAGAAAACTGGAGCAAATACACATTTCTCTCTGTGTCTATCAATCTAGGAATCCATCGCCCAGCCGTGTCGCTTTATGCAAATTTCACCATGCGCTCACGCTATTAGGAGAAATCTTAGTTTTGGTCTGAGTGAAATGTTATGTGGTTATGTTAAATGTAAATGTTATGTGGTTATGTTAAATGTAAATGTTATGTGGTTATGTTAAATGTAAATGTTATGTTATTTTTATGAGAATTTTACAAAATGTCTATGGAAAAATAAATGTCGGAAAACCCCTTGATTCGTATGCCTAAGCCCTCATTCACACAGGACGCCGAAGCAACGCTCAACTGACGCTGTACCTACACTGTACCCACAAGTTTCATTTAGGTGTCCTTGTTAACAGGCGAAGCCGTTCACACCACCCGCACGCACGCGTGCCACGCTGACGCCGTGCCGAAGCCACGCTCACGCCACGCCGAAGCGATCACTCAGGCCTGACGCCAAATTTCCAAGCTTGACGCTGAAGTGCGAGGGCTAACCTGGAAGAGGCGTGACTTTGGCACTCTATTTTATACCCATGTGCTCTCTTTCCCCTCCATTCTAACAGAACAAGTCATCAGTGCGTAGCTCTGCATTCTTCTCCAACTGTGTTTTTACTTTCTCTCTCAGTTTGTATCTCTCTCTGTTGTACCTCTCTCTCTCTCTCTCAGTTTGTATCTCTCTCTGTTGTATCTATCTCTCTCTCTCTCTCTCTGTTTGTATCTCTCTCTGTTGTACCTCTCTCTCTCTCTCTCTCTCTCTGTTTGTATCTCTCTCTGTTGTATCTATCTCTCTCTCTCTCTGTTTGTATCTCTTTCTGTTGTATCTATCTCTCTCTCTCTCTGTTTGTATATCTCTCTGTTGTATCTCTCTCTCTCTCTCTGTTTGTATCTCTCTCTGTTGTATCTCTCTCTCTCTGTTTGTATCTCTCTCTGTTGTATCTATCTCTCTCTCTCTCTGTTTGTATCTCTCTCTGTTGTATCTCTCTCTCTCTCTCTGTTTGTATCTCTCTCTGTTGTATCTATCTCTCTCTCTCTCTGTTTGTATCTCTCTCTGTTGTATCTATCTCTCTCTCTCTCTGTTTGTATCTCTCTCTGTTGTATCTATCTCTCTCTCTCTGTTTGTATCTCTCTCTGTTGCATCTATCTCTCTCTCTCTCTGTTTGTATCTCTCTCTGTTGTATCTCTCTCTCTCTCTCTGTTTGTATCTCTCTCTGTTGTACCTCTCTCTCTCTCTCTCTCTCTCTCTCTGTTTGTATCTCTCTCTGTTGTATCTCTCTCTCTCTCTCTGTTTGTATCTCTCTCTGTTGTATCTATCTCTCTCTCTCTCTGTTTGTATCTCTCTCTGTTGTATCTCTCTCTCTCTCTCTCTCTCTGTTTGTATCTCTCTCTGTTGTATCTATCTCTCTCTCTCTGTTTGTATCTCTCTCTGTTGTATCTATCTCTCTCTCTCTCTGTTTGTATCTCTCTCTGTTGTATCTCTCTCTCTCTGTTTGTATCTCTCTCTCACACTTTCTCTCTCTTTCCCCACCAGTCGGAGTGATGAAGTGGCCGGTGAGTGGCCGTCTCTGCCGGTAATCGCCACGGTAACTCATGGCAGCGCCGCAGCGCAGGCACTGCACCATCCATCACCGCCTCCACCGCTGCAGCACACTGATACATCAAGATGTAAATTCAGCCCTGTTACTCCCTGAACTACTGTCCTGTTTGAGAGGAGAGGAGGAGAGGAGAGGAGAGGAGGGGGGAGGAGAGGAGGGGAGAGGAGGGGAGAGGAGAGGAGAGGGGAGAGGAGAGGAGGGGAGGGGAGAGGAGTGGAGGAAAAGAGAGGGATGGGAGGAGGGGAGAGGAGAGGAGAGGAGGGGAGAGGAGAGGGGAGAGGAGTGGAGGAAAAGAGAGGGATGGGAGGAGGGGAGAGGAGAGGGGACGAGAGGGGAGGAGAGGAGGAGGGGAGAGGAGATGAGTGGAGGAGAGGAGAGGAGAGGAGAGGAGAGGAGAGGAGAGGAGAGGAGAGGAGAGGAGAGGAGAGGAGAGGAGAGGAGGAGGGGAGAGATACTTCTTCTCCCTGTACCAACAGCTGCACGTCCAGCCATCAGTCCGCCATGTTCCTGAAGTTCACGGATTGCACCACCCTCATAGGGCTCATCTCTGACAGAGACGAGTCTGAATACAGGCAGGAGGTCGACCATCTGGTGACTTGGTGGAGTCAAAACAACCTGTAGCTCAACGCTCAAAAGACATCGTCATGACATCGAACAATGTTAAAGCCATTATTGTGAAAATATAAAACTTTTCTCTATGGACCAACGTCATGACACAATTTGCTGTGAGACTGCAATGGAAAGGAGGAAGCCGCACAGAACCATACCGCAGCTGGTGGACATTGGTCTTAACAGGCCAGGTAACACTTGAATTCTTCTAGACGTATGGACTGTCGCACGGAAATGAGAGACATGGAATCCTGACAAGAAAATGTTTTGAGCTTTTATACTCCGTGCGGTTTATTTTTGAAAACTCCACTTTGTCCCCCCAGCCACGTCCGTGTAGTTAAGATGGAATTATGCTTGACGCATCCATGAAGACCACGAGTGTCAATGTGGAAAAGTGAGCAAATCAGCAGACACGCCCCTCCACAAGGCTTCCGCGTGGTGAATTTTGTAACTACGCGGCTAGGTGGATTTTTCAAAACTCCCGCTCACTTCCGCAAGCAGATAAAGCTCCACACGTTTGCTCGTCAGGATTCCGTGTCTCTCATTTCCATGCGACAGTCCAAACGTGAAGCATAATTCCAGCTTGGCAAAAACTCACTTCACGGGAGCCTCGCGGAGGGGCGTGTCTGCTGGTGTGACATCACTTGGCCGCACGGACACTCGCGGTCCTTGCGGGAGTGTCCGTGTCTCCCTTAAGGGAGGGGTATAGAAGGGAGAGAGGAGAGGAGAAGGGAGAGAGAGACAGGGAAAGAGAGGCGAGGGAGGGAGGGAGGGAGAGAGAGATAGAAGAAGTGCTAGGTAAGGAGAAGAGGAGGAGGTGAAAAGGCCCGGGAAGGGAGGAGAAAGCTGAATGTATAGTGACAGTGATGCTACTAATCCATTCCTAATCCAGCCTCATTGCTTTCACTCAGTTGGCAATAATCTGCCTCTGAGTGCTACAGCATACACACCTGATCACCCACAGCCAATAATCTGCCTCTGAGTGCTACAACATACACACCTGATCAACCACAGCCAAGTACCTGCACGCACGCACGCACGCACGCACGCACGCACACACACACACACACACACACACACACACACACACACACACACACACACACACACACACACACACACATCTTATCAGATGGAGGATGTGGGGGGCAAAATCTTATCGATTCGTTGACGTGAAAAAGTGTCAGAAATCTGATCAACAACAATCTGCAAGATAGCTGCTGGTTACAGTTGACTAAAATTAAAAGATACAAACAGAAAAAGGCACAAAAAGAAAAATGTCCTTTTATAATCTACCTGGTCTTCTGTATGTGGTTATGGTCGTGCAATTGAAAGAACCTCAACACGTACGTCTCCAACTTACAGTAGACTGGAATCAGCTATGATTGGTCTATTTGCATTAAAAGGTAAAGATGGACGAAGACCTGCTCGTTACCTTCTACCGCTGCAGCATCGAAAGTATCATCACGTATGGCATCTCTACATGGTACAACAGCTGCACTGCCGCAGAGAGGAAAGCTCTGCAGCGGGTCATCAACTGCGCCCAGAGAATCATCGGAGCCCAGCTGCCTCCTCTGGACTCGATCTACAGCTCCCACTGCCTCCTCTGGACTCGATCTACAGCTCCCACTGCCTCCTCTGGACTCGATCTACAGCTCCCACTGCCTCCTCTGGACTCGATCTACAGCTCCCGCTGCCTCCGGAGAGCGACCAACATCAGCAGAGACCCGACTCACCCCTGCCTGCCACCACTTGTTCTCCCTCCTGCCCTCTGGACGGAGGTACAGGTGCATCCGTGCCCGCACTGCCAGATTAAGGAACAGTTTCTATCCTAGTGCGATATGCCTCCTGAACCAGCCTGCCAACAAACGTCAGACCCGCATCTGACCTGCACTGACACTTGCACATTAGTTTATTATGCTGCTACATCTGTTTATTGTTTACACACATCGCACTTTAATGTCATTTAGTAAGACGCACATGATACGTATGCTGTACTTTAATGTCCTATAGTATGACGCACATGATACGAATGCTGCCCCTTCTTAATGCTTACTTTATTCTATTATCTTGTCTTTTTATCCATTGCATGTGGTATATGTAGGATACATTTCTTTTAGACATAGTTACTTTTTTTTATTCCTCCTACGTAGCTTGGTACTGCACACAATGAATTTCGTTGTACAAGTTGCAATGACAATAAAGGTATTCTATTCTTCTATTAACACATTGACTGCCAGCCCTTTTTTCAATGCTGTAGGTAGGTTCTGCCAGTTTTTTTTTTGAGGATTCTGGCTCATTTTACAAGAGCCGAGGATTCTTTTCTGTTAAGACTTCGTGAACACCAATCATCTAAAAAGAACTAATAGAATGTGTGCTTTCTCTGTCTAAAATAGTTAGTTTGTAGAGTTAGTAGTTATGTAGATATTAGCCGTTGAGTACAGCATGGTTTCAGAGATTTTCAGAGAGTTTTGAGATAAATGGATTTTTAGAACCACCTCACGTGCCTGTGATTATGGGTGCCCTTGGGCAAGTCTGTATACTGTATTGTGTGTGTGTGTGTGTGTGTGTGTGTGTGTGTGTGTGTGTGTGTGTGTGTGTGTGTGTGTGTGTGTGTCTCCAAACTCCTCCCTCCGTCTGTGCTGCTGCTGCTGGCAGTCTGGATTACTGTAAAACGGGCTCGTTCGTTTCTTGAGGTGTCGGCTGAGAGCTTTGAAGAAGCTTTTGCGATTCTGGTCTTATTTATGCTCAAAGGTACTCGAGTGTGTGTGTGTGCGCGCGCGTGTGTGTGTGTGTGTGTGTGTGTGTGTGTGTGTGTGTGTGTGTGTGTGAAATCGAAAGCGTTTTCGCCCAGCTTTTTCCTTGAGAATGGCTTTCTCCCGCGGACCCGCGGCTGTTTTTGCTCGGCTTTCTCTCTGTCTGGAGAGCACTGTCGCCACTTAGCTGGTCGGTAAAATAGATTATACACATTCTCTTCCTCCAATATTGGTATAGGAGACGTAAAAGGGGTTGATCGATGTCCCACCGTCAAATTTTTTTTTTTTTTATGTAAGCCGAGATATCTCGTCTTTGGCACTCAACGGTTGGATCCTGTAAGCCGAGATATCTCGTCATTGGCACTCAACGTGTTAAAGGAGAATTTCGTTTTTTTTTTTAACCTGGAGCCCTCTCCTCACATTAATTATTATCTGACGACTCACCCAGTGTTCTCCGCAGCGATTTGGACCGTCGTAGGCGTTGTTGTGATCAAAATAGTACTCCAAGCCAGTCCTTGAATGCGCTCCGTCGGGGCCACATGGCAGCGTGCTTTTCCTCCATGTAAATAGACAGTTTTCTTCCCGTGTTCTACCCATATCGTCATTATATGACCGCTAAAGAAACATCAGACTGCTATTCACCCCCGGGCTATTTCCACTACTCTTTACAGGGATCTCCTTTCCTCATTCGGGGTGAGTTTCACCAACTCTCGTCAAGTCAGTACACAGCCCAGCCGGCAGGAAAGTCTCGCGGGACTCTCTAATCACTTTCACTGACCAGACATGCTCACACAAGAGTCATTTTTTTTAAGTCCAAGTCAAGTCTCAGGTCTTTGAGCTAGAGTCCAAGTCAAGTCCCAAGACACTGTGTGTGTGTGACTTAAGTGTGATTCAAGTCCAAGTCGCAAGTCCAAGTCCCCATCTCTACCGCCAACTTCTCAAGTCAAGCCATCACACTCAGAACACCATGCAGAAGAGACAGAAAGAGCTACAGAGCACAGAGGATACGCCAAAGCCATGATGTGAGACTTACTGTTCTGCTGCAGCTGGCCAGCTCTATTGGTCCCTGGAGAGAGAGAGACAGAGAGAGAGACACACACAGAGAGACAGAGAGGGAGAGAGAGATAGAGAGAGAGACACACACAGAGAGACAGAGAGGGAGAGAGAGATAGAGAGGGGAAATAGAGAGAAATAGACAGAGAGAGAAGGGAGAGAGAGAATAATGTGAGTATGACAGGTCCTGTGCTGTCCGGGCTAATGAAGCAGACCTGTGTGAGATCTCTCTAGGTTTCAGCCATGACATCATCTCAACCCTTCCAGTCCCCAAAGCAGCACGCTGGCATGCGTGTGTGTGTGTGTGTGTGTGTGTGTGTGTGTGTGT
>NC_139627.1:25307086-25309586 GCF_964638095.1 Poromitra crassiceps | reverse complement strand
ATTGCAGGCCACACTGTGCAACGTTGGATCTAATAAACTTGGGTAGGACATCACGTTTGATGTGTGTAGACTGTACGATGATGACACCTCTCTCTCTCTCTCGTCTCTCTCGTAACGGGACAAGCCCCGTCTTTTATTGTCACACGAACACCACAACACATGCATGTGGCCACAACACACTCATGCTGACGGTGGCCGGTGAAAAGTGTCCTCTGCATTTAACCCATCCAGGCATGTCCTTTCCTCCGGGGGGCAGGCCAGGAGCAGTGGTCGCTTTCTCGTAGAGCGCCCGGGGACCAACTTCAGATGTTGTTGTCACTGGTCGGATGACGATGACGATCTGATCTTCTGCATGTTTTTAGTGGGGGGGTTATATACGGAGGAACCCCCTGGCCGAGCACGGGGAGAACATGCAAACTCCACACAGAGAGAAAGGCCCTTACGACGAGATACCCCACCTGGGCAGTAGGCACTGAAGATATGGGGGGGAACACACAACCACAGCGCCCACAGTGTCCCAGGCGAGAATCGAACTAAGGCGAGAATCGAACTCAGGACCTTCTGACTGTGAGGCGACAGCTCTACCACTGAGCCACCGTGCACCTACTGGCTCGCAGGTTACGATGCACGTCCAGCAGTCAATACACAAGAATCAAACGTCTGCAGCGCGCACCCAGCTACTCATCAGTCAATGTGTGCCGCCACAGTTGTCTGGTAGAGTTGTCAACAATGAACTGACAAAGCTTAGCAAGAATCCAGCCCTTGCAAAGTGGAATTCATGTGTATGGAAAAACATCCAAACGGGAGGAGGAGAATGTGGTCCCGGTCGTGGCTAGGGAACAGAGGCCAACATGCGGATGCCAATTTTGCGATAGAGCTTGACGTAACGTCAACTATTTATTAGCCTCTACTAGCATTTATACTGATACAGTATGATCATGCAGTATTTCCATTGGTTGTTATCAGACGTCGTTGTAGCTGTCACCCTAAATTTCTGACACTGTCAGAATTCATCCTAGGCTATCTTTGGTCGCAAGACTGTGACAACAGCCGTCTTTGAAGCTCTCTCACTCCGCGATGCAAGACGAGTGTTTTTGTAGCCACGACCAAAGATATCTCCACGTTTCTTTCACGTCGTTGGTCATCTTTCATCTGGGACAGCCCAAAATCGTACAGTGTGAAGGAGGCTTAAGACTCTGAGGACAGGAAACGAGGTGAATCTGCCAGCCGTTTCTAATTGGGCGTGGAGTAGTGATCATTTTTCAGCTGTGTTTTCATGGCTGGCCGCTGGCCAAGGTTGAATGGGTTCACAGGGAGTTACCTCCATTCTGCTCAAGTCTCCCCCAGATTCGCCTTCCCTCCATCACCACTGAGGAACTGCAGCTTGAAAAGGGACAGAGACTAAAAGCTTTAGAGAGGTTTCTCTGTTCAGGCATGAGCCCATTTCAGCAGCAGTATGTTGGGCTGAGTGAGGCCCGGGGAAAGGCCTTCTTAAATAGTGAGTACCAGCGGAAAATAGTTCAAATCAAGGTTTTTCCTCTGCAAAATGAGGACGGGCAGAATAGTGATTTGATGTGATGTGCTAAGAGATGCTGGTTCGTTCCGTAAGTGGCAATCCCAACGCCCCGCTACTCCCACTTTACCTCTGGAGGGTTGACTGGCTGGCTGGCTGGCTGGCTGGCTGGTTAAATGACTTTTTTAAATGGTTGAAAGCCTTGCTGGCTGATTGACCAGTTAAGATCATTTGCGCAGCAAAATTTGGAAAGCGACACATTTTTTATGTACAGTAATGGATGGATTGGATGTGAAATGACACAATGGCTACGAAGATGAACTACAGATGGTCACCATTACTGTAGATGGAGGCATTTTTTGTCTGGTCTGATTACTTTTATCGTTTGCATACCATAGTCACTGCATAATTCCTTTTGCACTCATCACACAATAAAAAAATACTGCCTGATAAAATTACCTTATTGTATGGCCTTAGTTTAATAATTTGGGCAGATTGAACCGTGGTGCCCAAAATGGCTTGGGTGGCTTGGGCTTATTATGGTAAGGACAACCCTGATATATATGATACACATACAATACACACAAGCAAGCCACATGCAGAGAATTAGAGCGGATTGACTTTCTCTTCAGAAACGGCCAACTTGCACGACTGCTCGCATTCAAGCACCCAAACTCAATTTCCTCAGTCTGCTCCCCCGCAGTGCCATTGATTTGTGTTTGTTTAGATGGTGTCTATAAGCAGAGAGCTTCAGAGAGAGGTGTATGTTCTGTGGCACAGTAACAGGCAGACGACCTGTCCTTCCCATGGACATATTTTTTTTATTTTTTTTTATAAATGCTGCAGCTGCACACTTACTGTTTAAACTTGAATTATAATTAACAAATTTACCACGAGAGGGAGGGGGTTGTGGGCACATTTACCACTGGTACAGGGTTGTGGCACGAGGCGAAGCCGAGTGCTATAAACCCTGTACCAGTGGTAAAT
>NC_139627.1:25247086-25304586 GCF_964638095.1 Poromitra crassiceps | reverse complement strand
AGCTTGGTGGTGATGAGGAGTCTGCTCCATGTATTTATTCTGGGAGAATGTTGGTGTAGACAGACAGGGAATGCATATTCCTTCATATCCACGGGAAAGGGACAATGCAGCATGCAAACACACACACACACACACACACACACACACACACACACACACACACACACACACACACACACACACACACACACACACACACACACACACACACACACACACAACCCCACCAACCCAGTCAGTCTCAAAGAAAAATAAGTGAGGTCTGATATTATAGTTGTGAGTGAGGGGTGGGATTGGCATGTTAATATGGATCCCACCCGTTTTTCATACAAGACCCACCCTACCCTGCCTCTGAACACCTTACTCTGCCTTCGACTGGCTTACCCTTACCAATCGTCACTCCTCATGCCGAAACCCAACCAATCAGCACTCCTCATGCCGAAACCCAAACCAATCAGAGGGGGCAGGTTTTGTATGGAAAACGAGTGGGATCCATAATATCAGGCTGGAGCTGGGCTTCCAGAGGAAAAGACCCTGCTTATCGGTTAGGGTCTTGGGCTTGGGGCATGGTTCTGAGACCCCCCGGGGGAACCTCCAGCTTTCCACTGGAGACCCTAACCCTAATTCCCGCCATGTCCAGATCCTAACCCTAAGACCCCTGACCCAATGCCTAAACCCAACCTGTGGAGCCCCATGGCGTATCTAGACCTTTGCTTGACCCCACCAGGTGCACAGTGCCGGTTTAACGGTCCACGCGTGGCGCGTTCCATAATACGCATACTCTCACGTGGTCAGGCCCAAAGTCACGTAAGCATGCTTTCAAGGACGGAGCGTCTGAATCACAAGTCAGCATTGTACTGCCCCATGAGTTTTGTCACGTGTCCATGGTTGGTAAATCCATATGTCTACTGTATGACGCATTTGTTTTGGTCTTAGGGGGTGGTCCTTAGCCACTTTACAAGAGTAGTGCACCAGACGTACAGGAGATATCTATCTACGCTGGCTACTGTCAGCACAAGGGTACCGGAGCGCGTTACCTCCAACACACAAAGTGCATGACAAAGCAGACATGGGATGTATTTCCATGGTGATGCTGATGACACACTGCTGTAGATAAGAACTGCTCCAAGCCCTTCTTCAGCCATGTCACGCCTCAAGTGCCTCAACACCTGCATTGAGATAAAGGCCTGGATGAGCAAGCCTTCAGTTAAACAGCAGCAAAACTGAAGCTCTCCTTGTTGGCACAACCACCAGCTTCAGTCATCCCCTACACCATCTCACCTTTAATGGTCAGGACTCAGGACATGCCCCTCTCCACCTCAGTCACTAACATCAGTGTTAGGTGTTGACCCTCAACTGACCTTCAATGACCGCATAAAACATCAGTGCAAGACCTCCTATCATCTTAAAAACATCTCCAAACTCCGCCCCACTCCAACCCTGTCAGAGAGAAGCTTGTCCATGCTTTTATCTCCTGCCGGCTAGACTAGTGCAACTCCCTGGCAAAAGCATCCAGAAGCTGCAGTACAGAACATCGCTGCCAGGATCCTGATGAGAGTACGGAAACATGAACACAAAACACCAGCTCTGTTCTCATTGCACTGGCTCTTTGTCTCCTTCAGGGTCGACTACAAAGTTCTGCTATAGAGAGCTCCAGGGATGACGTATTTTTGTAGGCTGAATGCGGAAGTCCCGAACTTCCTGGTTCTTCACTGTTTCTGTCTATGGGATTTTTGAATGGGTTTTTGGCGCGATGCTTCAAATAATGTCTGTGGGCAACGCAAGTTTAATCAAACGCGAACCAAGGTTCAGCGGGATAATCTTCACACATGAGGACCACTTTCATGAGTTTTGAAGCGTAACTGCGAGCCCTAGAGGTAAAAAGCTTGTGCTAAGCTAATCCAGAACTACACACAGTGTCGCATAGGCATCCACGCATTGATTGCGAGAGAAAGAATTTCCGTGTTCACTCGTGATGACGTATAATATCCGCGTCGACATTGTAGTCTCATTTAGCCGTTTGCTAGCTAGCCACCCTTTTAACGGCACATAAAAGCTTCAAAACTCATAAAAGTGGTCTTCATGTGTGAAGATGATGTTACTAAACACTGGTTCGCGTTTGATTAAGCCAGCGTTGCCCAGAGAGATTATTAGAAGCATCGCGCCAAAAACCCATTCAAAACTCCCATAGGCGAAAACTGTGAAGAACCAGGGCTGTTAGCATCGATGATTTCCGGACTCGTTCCTGGAGCTCTCTATTCACCCACCAATGCATAAATGGACATGCCCCCCCCTCTACCTACAAGAACGGATTACTCCTCAAACTTTCACCTGCACCCTCAGATCTGCCACCAGCTTGCTCCTCCGCTCCGCGCCCTCACCACCAAGCTCCACACCATGGGGGGTCGTGTCTTCTGCTCGGCTGCACTGCGCCTGTGTAACAGCCTTTCAAACCACCAAGGGCAGCACAGACCCTGGACTCTTTTAAGACAGGCCTAAAAACCTTTTTATTTTGGAATGCTATTTTTTTTTAAACTATTGTAAACTATTGTATTGTCTGCTTGTTATGCTGTTACAGTATATTAACTCTGTAGCAGTCTGAGATTCTTTGTGAATGAAAAGTGCAGTCAGTATACAAATAAAATGCATTATTATTATTTATTAATAATATATAGGATATAGGAGGAGTTGGGAGAGGTGTTGCTACATTCCATACATTACAATACCTACTAATACACTGTGTGATCACCACAAAGACCCAGCAGTGCTTCTACTCCATCGTCCAACAGAACCACCAGAGCCTCAATTAGAGGCGATTGTGTTATAACATACAGGCGCACCACCTTTGGCCAGACAGTTCTGTCTGTCAAAGGTGGCAAACTCTGGAACACAATTCCGTCGGCCATAGGGGAATGCCCAACACTAGGCATGTTTAAGGGTCAAGTGAAGAGATGGCTGAAGTCCACTCAACTATGTACTCATCACTAGGGAATAGAACAGTATGTTTATACTGTATGGATATATGTGTTGTATCTCTCTATTTCTTATTTTTTTCTCTTTGTTAGGATGATGTCATCATTCCTACTGTGATGTCATGGTTCACTCACTGATGATGTCATGATTCATAAGTGTCTCAATCATGCCTTTCGGATGGTCTCGCTGGTGATGTCATAACACAAGGTGATGTCATGTTCGGGACCTATAAGGGTTCGGTTCTGCAGGTCCTCTGCAGTTGTCCATAAACTAAACTAACCTCTGCAACCGTTCCCAACTTCGAACCTTGCAGACCTAGCTATCAAGTTCCACAACGTCCCTACTTCTCGAGACTTCAGTTACCAAGTTTGTCTTGGCCATCAATTATCCGCGAATAGATCCACATGTCTTCCCACACCAAGCCTGACAGTATGGACAACTCAGAAATGGATTTAGCGGGTACCCCAATCAAGGAGGAAGCTCCCGAGAGGCCAGTTACCCGGCCGGCCGCTTCAGCTGACCCACCAGGCAGTCAGCTTGATATCTCCACCCATCCTGATATCTCCACTCATCCTATCACGTTCGGAGACTTGCAGGCATTTCAGCGATACCAGTACTCTATTCTGCGAGACCTTGCACTTGAGCTGATTGCCCACCAGGAAAAAGCAATCCAGGCTCTGGCTTTCAAGGCCGATGATCGGTACACCCTCCTGGTTAACCGGCTAGATCGTCTCGACGGACTAAACCCTCCTGAGGGTGTCATTCCGCAGCCTTCCGCTCCTCCTGCCCCAGCGCACCGTCGTTCCGGAGGTTTCCAGACCTGCTGCCCCCCCACCTACCGCGGCCGTTGCTACTAGCCCTGCTTCTCGGCCGCCAGCAGCTCCTAAGCGCATACTCTGGGGGGGAGTTCGCGTCATCACAGAGCAGGGGCAGCCACATTTAAGTCCCAGCAGCCATCTGTACCGTGATCTGACCGGCAGGGTTCGCATCACACCAGAGGAGAGGCAGCGCCGTTTGGACACCCGGAGCTGCCGGTACTGTGGTCGAGCTGGGCATCACCTCTCCTCCTGCTCCCGGCGTCCAGTAAGTGGGTCCCCCACTCGCCGGCCCGTGAGACTCTCAGCGGGTCAAGGCCCTAAGAGTTCAGCCCCGAAACCCATACGGTTGGGCAGCGTTCACGTGACCCAGGAGTGGCAGTGTGTCTCCAAGAAGGTTAAGGAGTTGGAGAAGACTGTCGATCGTCTCATTGAGAAGTTCAATCACTGCCTGCAGATCAGCTCCGTCCCCCCGCAGGGGGCCTCCGAGTCTGCTGGCCCTGAGGCCCAACCTGTGGACCTTCCCCTCGCCGAGTCCGAACCCGAACCCCAGCAGCAGCCAATTCCAGTTCTTGACCCGCACGTAGGTCCCCGTTTGACACTGGGAGGCCCCCGTAGTGTCGTCAGCCTTCGGTCAGGAGCAAAGAAGAAGCGTTCAAAGAAGGAAACTGTGGGTGTCCTACCCAAACTACAGGTCGGGAGGGTAGGCCTCGCTGAGTCAAAGCCCCCTGTGGCTCTGCCTTCGGAGACGGCGGCATTGGTTGGGGCTCAGCCTTTAGATTGTGCGGAGCCTTCTGGTGCTCCGCTCTCTGAGCTTGCGACACCCCCCCTGCAGTTCCTTTGGCTCCTTCTTCCAAGTTTGGGGCCCCACCTTCGGAGCCCGCGGAGTTTGAGGTGTTGCGTCAGGATAACAATTATTGTTGGTCCCCACCGGACCGTGACATTGACCCCACCTGCATCTAACCACCTGCTGAAGAGCACCTCCACTGTCTGACACCTCCTTTGGGGTCTAACCACCTGCTGAAGAGCATCTCCACTGTCTGACCCCCCCTTTGGGGTCTAACCACCTGCATCTAACCACCTGCTGAAGAGCACCTCCACTGTCTGACACCCCCTTTGGGGTCTAACCACCTGCATCTAACCACCTGCTGAGGAGCCCCTCCCCCAGAGTCTGCAGCATTTCTGTTCTCCAGATGTCTTCCTTGAGAGGGGAGGGTACTGTTAGGATGATGTCATCATTCCTACTGTGATGTCATCATTCCTACTGTGATGTCATGGTTCACTCACTGATGATGTCATGATTCATAAGTGTCTCAATCATGCCTTTCGGATGGTCTCGCTGGTGATGTCATAACACAAGGTGATGTCATGTTCGGGACCTATAAGGGTTCGGTTCTGCAGGTCCATAAACTAAACTAACCTCTGCAACCGTTCCCAACTTCGAACCTTGCAGACCTAGCTATCAAGTTCCACAACGTCCCTACTTCTCGAGACTTCAGTTACCAAGTTTGTCTTGGCCATCAACTATCCGCGAATAGATCCACATGTCTTCCCACACCAAGCCTGACACTCTTATATCTGTTTGAGTAAGTCTTCTTTGTAGATCTTACTTTTTAGCTGGATGATTGATCCCAAACTCAGGTTTTAATATCAGACTGTATATTCCTGTATATTTTGTACTTTGCACTTTGTACTTAGCTATGTAGAGCTCTAATCTCAGGTTCGCACTTTGCACTTTGCATTGTGTTTACATTTTAAATATGTTTTGTCGCACTAAGTTACCTTTCCCCCTATCAGGACCATTTCTCTGCATACTTGCACTTTGTATTGTGTTTACATTTTAAATATATTCTTGTTGCACTATGTTACTTTTTACCCCTACCAGGACTCTAAGCCTGTATCATCTGGCAGGGGGACTAACAATGGAAATCAGTCTTGTGACTGCAATTGTCGTGCATTTACATTTTTTTTTAAATGTTCATTAATGTACACCTGTCCCCTATCGAACAAATAAATGAATTGAATTGAATTGAATTGAGTCTTAACGCATTTGATCTGGACTTGGCGCTTGGCGGGTGGTAATGTCAGACCCTGCATACAAGTATTGACTAATGTTATTTGAGCCCCTGCAGAGAGAGAGGGGAAGGGGGGGTGCATCTAATGTGTGCAATATGTGCAATACACAGAAATGTGTAATAGTAACAGTAATGAGTGATATGATTAGCAGACCGAGACACTATTATTAGCAAGAGGAGACAGAGAGAGACACAGACAGACAGATGTTTGACACTGCAAACTCTGTCTGTAGCTGCCTGTCTGTCTGTCTGCCTGCCTGCCTGTGTGTCCTCTGGTCTGGCCGAGTGCTGTGGATCAGTAACACCAGAGGAGCAGAGCGGTATCTGAGACCCACATGTCTGCCTCTCACTTCAAATGTGAAAATCATTAGGGCTAAGTGCTACAGTAAGTACACATCGTGTCCATGCTGTGTTTATGACATACAGTAACAGACCTAACTGATGACATAACAGACCTAACTGATGACATAACAGACCTAACTGATGACATAACAGACCTAACTGATGACATAACAGACCTAATGATGATCACTTTATGTGAATATGATCTCAGCTCTCTGGCTCCAAACTCTAAGTTCATCAGCTGCCTTCAGTTCTTCCCCCCAGAATACAGTGCTGCAGGAATGAGTCCTAAAACCCCGAAATACGTTAGCATGGGTTCCCTCGTCTCAAAGTCAAGGCTACTTGAATATTGGGGAGATGTATCCTTTATCTCACCCTGGCCTGGTATATCTTTGCTTTCGTCATGACACTAAGAAGTAACACAAATTACATGGAATAACAATTGCCACGATTCGCAGCTATACTGTAGCTGCTTCTGTCCAGGGCAAAGTTTGCAGTGTCACATTCTTGTCCTTCCGCGCAACAAATTTGAAGTAATGTGCGTATCTCCACCCCTCAAAAGTTGTTGTAGAAGACGGCGAGGCGGGTGCGTTGGCAGATTGCAATCCAATTATTACGGGGGGAGCATGCCACACTGCGCCCACTTCACTATAACACGTTGTATTTGCGAGAGGTATTTACAGACCCCATTACTGTATGTGTGGGTTTCTCTTATGGTTTACATTTTATTTCATTTTATTTTGTCCAATATTCAAATATTCCAGAATTGCATATTGTGTTAAAATATATATATTATTTCTATCTAACACTTTTTAGCCTGATTTAATTGTAAAACAGAGTGTAAAAAGTTACGCAAAGCTTTCTGGAAAATTTAACCTGTGGAAGAGGAAAGTGGACCCTGGGGTAGTGTGTTTTGTTTGTAGATTTGTTTGTCAATGTTTGTCAATTGTTTGTTTGTCAATGTGTTGGAGGTTACAATGATTTCTTGTTCTATATGCATGATGTTAGTTATCTGCTGTTCTGCATGGTAGTAATACAAAGTTGAAATGTTGGCACCATGGGTGATTCTGGTGTGCAGTTAAGTGACCCCGTCTGATGGGACACAAGATGTGCTATTAAAACTGATATCTTTTCTCTCTACACTTATCTTGCTAGTACGCAAGTAACGAGGTAAGCGTTTGATTAGTAACTGTAATGTGATTACTGAACTTAGGGACAGTAGTGCCTTACACTACTCGTTACCGACAAAAGTAATGTGATTACAGTAACGTGTTACCCCCAACACTGGTCATCAGTGATGCCACTCGAGCAATTGTGATGTCATCAGTGATGTCACTGGAGCAATTGTGCACTGCAGAACGATGATAAGATTTCAATGTATGCATCATTTGAAAGCTTACAATCTCCGCATTTATAATCTGTAAAAAACTGAAAAATTCCCTTGGCCACCTTGTTACCCAAAGCACCAGTCCCTGTTACATAATATCTTGTAATATTGCAGTAGTTTGCTGTACATGTGTCCATGTTGTGAGGTCTGAAGCAGTCTGGCACACAGACTGTAGGACTATCGATCACATCAATTAGGAAGTGACACACATACTACACGAGCTGCTCGTCTCCTGTTGCTAAGCAACCCGGTAACTCAGACTTGCGGAAAAGGTGACTGTGCTCCAACAAGTACTCATGTAGCACCGACCCCCCTCTCTCTTCCCCTCTCTCTCTGTCTCTCTCTCTCTCTCTTAGTCTGTCCATCTCTCCCCCTCTCTCTCTGTCTCTCTCTGTCTGTCTATCCCCCCTCTCTCTGTCTCTCTCCCTCTCTGTCTCTCCCTCTTTCTCCCCTTCTTTCTTTCCCTCTTTCTCTGTCAAGTCTTCTCTGTCGCTCCTCCTTCCCCTCCTCTTCTGGCTCTCCAGCGTTTTCTCTTCCTTCCAGTCCTCTGCCTGTCACCAGCACCATGCAGCGTGGATGTTCTGGTACTAGGTTGCAACCAAAAATAGCAATTTATTGCTATGAACTCATTGGTTTTTCATAATCTCTAGCCAAACTGAGAGCTTTGCTTGGGCCCATGTGTGCTGCAGATGTGTGGTGGAGTGGTGTCAGGATGTTTCCTCACCCAGCATGTCTCCAGCTCTGCCTCACATGGACTGACCCATGGCTCTGGCAGTAGTTTGACCTGCAGCCCATCCTGGGGCAGAGGACCAGGCCATTGCCAAGGCTGAGGCACCGACTCCTGGACCGGATCAGCACAGGAGTTGCCCAGAGCGCCGTCCTCTCTCCGCCCTTCTCCTTGTACACCAACAGCTGCACCTCCAGCCATCAGTCCGTCAAGATCAGTTCGCTTATGACACCACCCTCATAGGGCTCAGCTCTGATGGAGACGAGTCTGTCGGGAGATCAACCCCTCCATGAAGGTGCAGTCAAAACAACCTGGAGCTAAACGCTCAAAAGACAGTGGAGATAGTTGTGGACTACAGGAGGAATGCAGCCCCACTTCCTGGGAACCATCATCAGCCAGGACCTGAAATGGGAGCTGAACATCAGAGCTCTCATCAAGAAGGCACAACAACAACAACTTCCTGCGGCAGCTGAAGAAATTCAAAGTGCCAAAGGCAACAATGGTGCTCTTCTACACGTCCATCGTTGAGTCCATCCTCACCTCCATCAGCGTCTGGTACATTGCTGCTACTCTCAAGGACATCTGCAGACTGCAGCATATCATCCGCTGTGCTTAAAACTAAAGGTGATCGAATGCAACCTGCCATCCCTTCAGTACCTGCACACCGCCAGGACGCTGAAGCGATCTCTGAAAATCATGGCCGACCCCTCCCACCCCGGCCACAAACTCCCTGAAATGCTCCCCCTCAGCAAGAGACTGAGGTCTATCAAGACCTATCAAGAGAATTATACTGAAAATAAATTATTCCCCTTTACCCTGGGGGGCCCCTGGAACCCTCTCAAAGACCCCTGGGGGTCCCCGGACCCCACTTTGAAAACCACTGCAGTAGAAGACTGTGGTTGTGCTGCAGCTCCAGATATCAATGTGTATAACTGAATGTGAAGCAGTTTGTGGTTGGAAAAGAGCATGGAGCTCAGTCAACTCACCCGTGATAAGTAACGCTTATTCAACATTGATTGCCTTATCACGCTTGCTTTGACTCTGACTCATTTCACTCCTCTTTGCAGTGCCTTCAAACTTCATAGAAATTTCCATATCGCTAAGTTAATGTTTTCTCCTGTTTCCTCTTCATGAGTCCAAAAGAAGATTCAAAAGCGTAAACTACTTGCTGCTGCCTGGTTGATGGTTGGATTGGGTTTGATAGCTTGACCTCTTTCGCTTTAAACCGCAGCGCCCGAGGGGCGAGAAAAGCAGTTGTTATGTGAGCGGTTCATCTCAGGAGCCTCGAGCCAGTGAATGCTGCAGCTGGTAGAGTAGAGTAGGACGCAGGGCAGCCGCCATGTGTTCATTAAGACAGGGCGGGCGGAGAGAGAAAGTTGCGTGTGTTGGCTTTTGGCAGGCTGGAGGCAGCTTGTTCCCTCTATTGTTCCCTGTACTGTGTGAGGGTGTAATGATCACTCCTGTCTGTCCTTTAATAACGCCCCATCCCTCACTGTCCCGAGACACCCTGTCTGTCCCACTGACTGCTGCAGTGCTGGGATAGGAGTGTGGAGGGAGTGGTAGTATATTATGTATGTATGGGAACCATAAACCGTAAAGATGGACGTATACCCACCGTTTTTGGACTCCCGTTATTTATTGTGCATTGTCCCTGTCAAACAATAAAGATAAAGCCTCAAGTTTGGCATTTTCACCGTTGCCATCACTGCACGATCACTGGACGCCCCAAAACAGGGTGTCCATACAGGCACGATTGGCTGTGTCTGTGGGTGGGAAGCCGGATTGAGGGTATGTTTCCTGGTCGCTGCACTAGCGCCTCCTCTGGTCGGTCAGGGCAGGTGGGAATAGTGTGCTCCTGCCACGTGCTACGTCCTGCTGGTGAAGCTCCCCGCTGTCGGCTGAAAAGAAGCGGCTGGCAACTGCACATGTATTGGAGGAAGCATGTGTCTCCCCAGATCGACAGAGGGGGTGGGGCAGCGACTGGGGCAGCAGGGGGAATTGGCCAAGTACAATTGAGAAGAAAATAGGGGGGAAATCAGAAAAAATAATAAATCACGGCCCAAAACATTGTCTTTTCTATCGTCTATTCTATTCTATTGGAATATGATTTACAAAATGAACATCATGCTGTGTTGAAGAAGACTTGAAACTGGCGATTGAGACTGGCGATAAACTCATTAGGAAAGTGTGTACTGGGGCCATAATTCAAATGACAAGTACACTATTTTTCCCATTTACTGCCATGTAACCGGACTACTTTTTGCAGCCAGTAGAGTCGCCCCCTGCAGGTAATTCGAAAGAATGGCTTAATTGGCTTCACAAACGGAGCTATGAGAGCTAGCCCCTCGGTGGATACGCAGGTGCAAACAAACCATAAACCATAGAACATTTCACTCTGACAAAAAAGTGAGTGGAGTGAAATGTTCTATGGCCTCTCTGAATTATATAGAGCTGAATTGCTTGGTTTGACCAAGTAAAACTATTTTTATAAGCATTTTACGAAACTCAATGGATAAATGAATGGCGGAAAATCCCTAGTGCGTATGTATGCCGAACCTGGAAGAGGGCATGACTTTGGCACTCTTGAAAAGTCACACCCCTGCTCTGGGGGGTGTTCGAAAGGCATTCTGGCAAATATACGAAATCTTGAACTGAAGTCGAACTATCAGGATAGAAGTACAAGAACACACAACTCTCTCTCTCTCTTCCTCTCTTCCTATGTAGGCTATCTCTTTTAACACACTCTTGTCATACAACCTCTTTTTTTCCCCAGTTTTCCCCCTTTGGTTTGATCCACACCCCTCCACTCACACACTACACTCCATCCATCACTGATAAGCCCATCTTGTCTCTCTTCTTCCTGCTCTCTCTCTCTCTCATCATCCTTTGCATAGCTCTGGCCTGCGTTATGTCAGTGTTCACACTATCTGGCAGGGTCTCTAAGCCTTGGCCTGAACCCACCCAACAGGCCTGATGGAGGAAACCTGATAGTCTCTGAGCGAGGCAGAGAGAGACGGTCTGAGCGAGGCAGGAGAGAGACAGCGCTGCACTCTCGATGACAGACCAACAAAAGCCATGACAGAAGGGGGGGGGGGGGGGGGGGTTCCTGGCAGACTCAGTAGGAATAGCTGGGAAGACTGGAATATAAAAATGATTCCTGGGAATTATAGATGGTTTTATAGAGAATATAAAACTCACACTGCACCCTGTTGTACTATATTAACTCCAAATTGCAGGCTTGGAATTAAGTCATTTTTAGGGTAAGGCCATTTTGGCCTTTGATAAATATAAATGTATTGGAGCATCATGATCAAAATGTACGGCATCGAGGCCAAAACCAGTGGTTATTAAAATCTCTTTTCAGTCATTTTTCCTCAACAACATAAAAATCCTAATAGAAAAACTAACTGCTACAGTGTGATACAGCACATACTGTATGTACAGTAAGATGGTTCAGACCACCTCAGACCGTGTAACCCAGGTTATTTTCTTTAGTTACAAATCACAGATGTCCCCCAAAATGCCTCCTCACACGCAGACTATCGGTAGATGCTACGACTTAGCGAGGTTCCCTAAACGCCTCATTTGTATGCAGGCTGCTATGATATCGTTTTTTGCTGCTCTAAACCCGGTTAATTTTGCTATATTCTTCATTACAGCGTCCAATTACCCACTGTACATTTAGAAGTTACACTAGTTAAGCACTCATATAGCTCTCTCCTTCTTTTAGCGACTTTCTCACTAATTCCACAGTTGTTTAGGCTACGTGCTTTTCAGATCTACTAGTTACTTACCTTAACAGTTAGCGACAGCTTCGCAGTTAGTGATGGCTTCTCTCTCCCTCTCAGTTTAATTAATAATGAGCTGTTAATGTTTACATTAATGTTACACATACTGAACATTTGCAGGAGTGGGAGAAATCTCGCGCTCCTGTTGATGTCCAGGATGATGAGAGACACTGGGAAACGTGACTGTTTATTTGCTGCGTCACATGTAGTTTGAAATGAGGAAATCCACAACTTTGTTTTAAGGGCACAATGGCCAGTTCAGAACAGGGCATGCCAAACTGGCCATGTGTGAAGGGGTATTACGGCCACACTCCACAGCATCCTTTTGGCTGTGGTAGGCTATAGCCTAATTCCTGCTTTGAAATCGACTAAATCCAAATGCAGTCTGTGCCACATCTGCCTTGAGGATTAATATTTACTCAAAGCTTAATACATCTCTTGTTATCAAGTCAAATAGAACTGTGAAATAAAAACCAAATTTACAGCAGCATTTTTGCAGCACACCCACACAGGGCCAAATGCTATTGGAAAATGCGTTCTGTGAAGCTGTTTTCTTGCAGGGACCAGCGAAATGATCCAAAAGATGATGAGAGCTGTCCACAGGAAGGCCAACACAGACTCCATCTATCATCGAATCTGAGATTTCACAGCAGCAGCGCACATCATCTCATCTCCATATCATCACTTGATTTGAAAGCCCTTCTAGTGCCATATGAAATCTGTTTTTAGTTTGTTTGTTTGTTTGTTTGTTTTTCATTTTAATTTAGGGGTTATGATCTTTTTTTTTTTTTTTTTATGACTTGGCTCTGTCAGACAGCCTCTTCGACATGTTTCTCAAAGTGAAAACCAAGTTGTGAGGTGATGTAAGGCAGACGACAGACTGACCCTCTCAAAACACCCCAATCGAAAACTGAATTATTTCTATAGGCCTGTTTTACAATTGTGTACAATTTAGCTAAGTCTACTTTTGATTTTGATAATTACACCTACTTTGATCAATTTCAGCCAAATTATGAAAAATTCTGCAATACTCCATGTTTTACAGTTGATTCCATTTTTAATAGCAAATTCTATGATTCTGTAAAGAAAAATCTGCATTGCAGAAATCACATGGCCATATACTATTGGAAATGTGTTCAGTGAAGCTGTTTACTTGCAGGGACCAGCAAAATGGTCCAAAAGATGATGAGAGCCATCCACAGCAAGGCCAACACAGACTCCAGCTAACAAGCAGAGAATCTGAGATTTCACTAATTGACACCAGATCACCAGCAGCAGTGCACGACTGCACGTCATCTCATCTCATCATCACGTCATGTGAAAGCCCTCAGAGATACTGCGTGACATTTGAAATGGATGTACTTGTGTCCCATAATAAATCTCAGGCAGATACACATCACACACTCCATGTTTAACCTCCATTTAACCCTGGAGGGAGAGATTAGTGTGTGTGTGTGTGTGTGTGTGTGTATGTGTGTGTGTGTGTGTGTGTGTGTGTGTGTGTGTGTGTGTGTGTGTGTGTGTGTGTGTGTGTGTGTGTGTGTGTGTGTGTGTGTGTGTGTGTGCGTTAGATCCTTCTTCAGCCAGCCTAATGGTAAGAGCAAGAGCCTGCTGCTTATCTACAACAACTCAGCTAAACCCCAAGCCCCAACCTCCGGTTCTGAAAAATGGAGACAACACAGAAGTACAGAAAACTGCAGTTTCTGGAAAGGCCACTTGAGGCTAGCTCCAAAAGGGAGGTTCCTATCAACTGTACGCTTTTTTTTTATATAACTCATCAGTTCCAGTCTATGGCTGCAAAGAGACGTCGTATACATTGTATAGAAGTGAATGGGAAAATGACCCGACTTCTCATTTGATGTATACATTCAGGCGGTGTCTCGTCATAGACGCATGGTCAATGGGTCAGCGTGGGGAAAATCCTCCCGTTCTCAGCATTCAGCATACTTAGCATTTAGCTGCTAGCCCAGACCAGACAGACAGGATCGGGGATTCAACCCCCACACTAAACGCTGCAGCACCTTCCGCTGGTGAGTCAGCCCATTGAGATATATGGGGGGTTTTCCCCTACCGTCCTACCATTCGTCCTACTGACACAACGATACTGGAAGTAACGTTTTGAGGGTGTTCCCACACAGATCGACTGTATCTATGACCTCAGTAAACACTTTCCTAATGAGTTTATGGTCTCAATCGCTAGTTTCAAATCTTCTTCACAGCATGATGTTCATTTAGTACATTATGGTCCCATTTAGAGTAAAATTATTCTGATTCTGAAAAAAGACGATAAAGCAAACTAGTGTATGTTTTGGGGCTTGATTGACATGTCACCTGTCCAGTGATCATGCAGCTCACCAATCACAGACAAACAGCAGGCGGTACTGCAGCTCTTCTTGTCCAAATATGGTCACTTCTGGCTCCAAGAAAACCAAGATGGCGACATCACAATGCGAAACTCTAGGCTTCAAATGGGGAGTCCAGAAACCAATGGGTGACATCACGGTCGCTATGTCCATATTATACAGTCTATGCTAAAGCCACACAGACATACTCAGACACAGACACACAGACACCCACACACCCTAAGACTAAAAGCCCAGCCCTAAAGACAGATGTAGGAGCTATTAAACACACTATGAGGGTCAGATCTAGGCTGTCTGTTAGCTTTCCAGGCCTTTCTGCCAGGAGCCTAGGATTCAAATGGGATTCAAATGGGATTTTAAATGAGGCTTACAGTGATAGACCACAACCTAATTACTGTACCGATGCCACTTGCCTCATAACGCTGAAATGAAAGGGAGCAAAATGGCTTCACTGAAAGGAAAATATGACGGCTGGAGACAAAGCGTGCATGCTCCCAGTCTCAACCACAGACCTGAGAACTAGCAGCTGACAATGAGACGTTATGAGAGCTTAGCAGCATTAGCACACATCTATTTATCTATCTATTCCCAACCTTTTCCCACTCAAGGCCCACTTGAAAATCTCACAAATATTCACGGCCCACATTTGACCATAAACAGTACGGAGGCCAAATAATGTGTTCTCAGAGCACGGTTTGTTTTAGTGATAAAAGGAGCTGTCCATCAGCACCACACAGAAATCAGAAACTAAAAGTGCGGGGCTGTCTGCAATAGGCTATTAACAAATAATTGATTACAAAACGATATCATTCAACAATGGAGAAATGCATTCTCATACATAATAATCATTATTATTATTATTGTAATAATAATAATAATAATTATTATTATTATTATTATTGTTATTGTTATTATTATTATTATTATTATTATTATTATTATTATTATTATTATAATAATTATAAATCACAAAGATTGTCATGTTTTGCAAATGATCTGGCGGACCCCACAGGTTGGGAATGGCTGGTCTAAACGACACACGGACACAGCGCTACGTTCAGATCATCGACCTATATAAGATGGACTGGGCATCAAACTGGTTCAGTGAAGCCGCTGCATGTTAGATCGCCGCTCTGGCGGTTGAATCCAGTATTAGGTCACAAGGCCCGCCTCCCCATGTTAGTGGATGGGAAAATCAAAACCGAAATAATCACAGTATACGTCAGATAATTTTTTTCCAAAGGTGGTTTGTATCATTTTAGATAGTCATTATCATGCTAATGCCTGTGCAATTGGTCATTTTTCTGATCAGTTTGTTTTTAAGTAGTTATTTGACATATAAAAAGGGATAAAAATGGATGTTTTGCAGCTGTGGCAGCCAGTCTCAAGCCGTCATTGGCTGGACAGGCTCTTCACTTTATAGATCTATCGGCATAGACAAGACACGTGGCTTCATCGTTATGTAACGCTGCCTGGAGGTCGGGTGGCTCTGCTGGGTGTGTGGGGCCGGGAGATGGGCTCTTAGCCTGGGTAGTGCAGGCCTGGAGGTCGGGGTGGCTCATGGGTTGGCTGTGCTGGCTACCAGACATATCAATGGAGTGCAATAAAAATAACTTTGTTTTGAGAAAGGTGCGCGAGGAATTAACGTTGGTTGGCGACTGAAGTAAGTTCAGAAAATGTGTTTTACGAGTTACTCCAGCTACGTTATATGTATACAATGGTTTTAACATGCAGGCTAGCAATGGCGTTAGCCGCTGTTTTTCATTATTTATCGGCTTAATATTACTATAACTTAACAACCGATATGGTCAACGATAGCTGGAATAACACAATAATACACATATTTTCAGAACTGACCAGGTTGTCCAACTGACAGGAAATGTGTTTTATAACGTTAACTCCCGTCCCGGGTAGGATGGATGAGGCCTAGTAGTACACAAGCACCGTTAGCTCATCGCTAACGGATTAGCATCACATACAAACTGACGTTTTATTTTTTGTAGGCTATTAAAGCAACAAACGTTTTTATATGCATATCTGGGGGAAATGCTTTGACTGTGGGGATGTTCGTTCTTCACAAGCTCCTCTCTTAGTAACGATATACCAGGCAATAGACCAGGCAGCCTGGCTCACGCACTCACTGGGCTAACGTTAAGTTGGGCTGAGGGTGAGTGAGGCCTGACTGCAGCCCGGAGGCCTGAAATCTCCGACAACCAAAATCTGATTTTCGTACAGGCGTCATTTTGATAAACTGATCTCATAGTGGGAATCTTCCTGGTTACTTTTGGCGAGACAAAAAATATTACAACTTAAAGTGTTATATTTACAGAGCTAGACTGTATATAAATACACAACGCACTGTGCGCATTCTAGAAACAGCAGCTCTACATAAGAAAGTTCAGAGGGGCGTGGAGCTCTCAGAGGTTCTCAATCAAGGGCGCTACTGCGCAGACTCTGGTTCAGTGATCTGGCCGGATTTTGGCTTAAAAAAAACATACAGGGAGGAGATAGGGACACTCCCTCCATTCATATTATAACTCAATGGTTCAGATGCTCGGAGAGAACTGACGTATTTGCATGTGCACCCGTGTAAACATGAGGAGGCAGCGTTGACTCTAAAGATAGGCTGCAGAGATAAAGTGGCTGTGAATGCCCATTGAGTGCCTGACTGTAATCTGTACACTTCAGCATCAGGAAGTATTGTTGAAAATCTTTATTTATTCAGGGGAGCCAATTGAGAGCAAGCTCTGAATGACGCCCTGAATACAGCGCATCATAAAACACATTACAAACACTGCAGTACAAAAAATATATTCTGCTTATAGCCGGGGGCGGCTTTAGCTCAGGAGGTAGAGCGGGTCGGCCAATGACAGCCTGCCGCCATCGGTGTATGAATGGGTGAATGTAGACTATCTACTGATTGTAAAGCGCTATATAAATGCAGACCATTTACCATTTTACCAAAGGCAACAATTGAGTCCCCACCGCATAACCCTACAGTATGAACCAGCCTCTCAGACAGAGGGAGCACATAACCCTACAGTATGAACCAGCCTCTCAGACAGAGGGAGCACATAACCCTACAGTATGAACCAGCCTCTCAGACAGAGGGAGCACATAACCCTACAGTATGAACCAGCCTCTCAGACAGAGGGAGCACATAACCCTACAGTATGAACCAGCCTCTCAGACAGAGGGAGCACATAACCCTACAGTATGAACCAGCCTCTCAGACAGAGGGAGCACATAACCCTACAGTATGAACCAGCCTCTCAGACAGAGGGAGCACATAACCCTACAGTATGAACCAGCCTCTCAGACAGAGGGAGCACATAACCCTACAGTATGAACCAGCCTCTCAGACAGAGGGAGCACATAACCCTACAGTATGAACCAGCCTCTCAGACAGAGGGAGCACATAACCCTACAGTATGAACCAGCCTCTCAGACAGAGGGAGCACATTCTTGCCTCTCTCACAGCCTTCAACCTAGATGAGATTTGCAAAGACCTCACATCACCCTGACTGATAGCACTAGCTGTGCAGACGCAGGCCAGCAGGCACGCACGCGGATAGACACACATGCACAAATAGCCTACACACACACACACACACACACACACACACACACACACACACACACACACACACACACACACACACACACACACACACACACACACACACACACACACACACACACAGATGCCCTGGGCTACAAATCATATTCTCCAGACATAAGGGAACATGTTTGTTTGGTCCAGACCCCAGTACAAATCATATCACTTTTGTTTGTTTTTTCCAATGTCAATGAAATGCAAAAATTACCATTCCCACTAAAATCGTGACTCATATCACAATCGCAACATCTGTCAGTATAATCACAATATGATCTTTTTTTTGCATATCGTTCAGTCCTAACCTACATGCACACATTACATTACGCAGACGCTTTTATCCAAAGCGACTTACAATAACAAATTTTTGTCAGCAATAGAGCAATCAACTATGGAGCACAGTCTATGACAACTACAACTTCTGAAGGAACAGTGGTACAAGTTTAGTTTAGTTTTTTGTTTTTTTTTTGAAAGAGAGAGAAAGAAGTTAGATCAAGAAGGGCCCATGTGGAGCCTGAAAAGGTGTGTCTTTAGTCTTTTCCGAAAGATCGGCAGTGATTCAGCTGTCCTGACCGAAGGTGGAAGCTCGTTCCACCATTGAGGTGCCAGGGACGAGAAGAGTCGAGATCGGGATGAGCGACTTTTGAGCCCCCGTAGCTAAGGAGGGGCGAGGCATCCTGCACTGGTGGAGGAGCGAAGGGAGCGCTGAGAGGTTTGGAACCTGACCATAGATTGCAGGTACAGGGGAGCTGACTGTTGTACTGCCCTGTAGGCCAGTACCAGTGTCTTTTTTTTTTAAATAATATGTTTATTAAATTTTTCCCTGTACAATTATCAACTGTTATTGCAAGTATTACAATATAGGTTTTGTACAATAAAGACAACAAAACAAATACAACCCTCCCACACACACAAACCCCCACTCTCTCTCCCTCTCGCTCTCAACATCTATCGACCAGTGCTAACTAATAAAGTAAAGACAATTTTGAACAAAAAACAAACAATAAAACAACATTTTCAGAAGAAACCTGGAATCTACCACATACTGTAAGTCTTCAAGATCCCTGTCCTGTATGAGCTCCCCTATATCTGCACTTGTGATGAAATCATTAAATGGATTCCATATCCGCTTATACACTTCCAATTTGTTTTTCAAGGTGTATGTTATTCTTTCCATTGTCATACATTGTGCCATGTTCCTGATCCAGACCCCAATTGAAGGTACATCAGTTTTCTTCCAATTAAGAGCGATCATACGTTTTGCCTGCAGTGTAGCAAAGTCAATAAATTTATATTCTTTGGTTGTCCAATTGAGACCTATTGGGTATAGGTGAAGTAATATCATTTTAGAATCTAATTGAATATTCACAGACAAAATGGTCATGATTTTATTGATCACTTCTCTCCAGAATTTTTTTATTTTTTCACATTCCCAAATACAGTGAATAAGTGTCCCTTGGGCCTCATTACATTTAAAGCAGGTGTCGGGTATATTACAATTATATTTATTTAATTTGACGGGGTTACATATGTCCGCATCAACCAATTGAATTGCAGTAATTTTAAGTTAGTGTTGGCTGTTTGTGTCTGAGCTTCCAGTACCAGTGTCTTGAATTTGATGCGTGCCGAGATGGGAAGCCAGTGGAGGTCCTGGAAGAGGGGAGTGACATGAGAGAATTTGGGTTGGTTGAATACCAGACGGGCTGCAGCGTTCTGAATGAGCTGAAGCGGTCGGATGTCGGTGGCAGGTAGGCCGGCCAGGAGCACGTTGCAGTAGTCCAGGCGAGAGATGATAAGTGACTGGACCAGGAGTTGAGTCGCTTCTCTTGTGAGAAAGGGACAGATTTTGCGGATGTTGTAGAGGGAGAACCTACAGGAGCGTGCTGTCGCAGCTATGTTGGCTGAGCAAGACAGCTGGTTGTCAAGGATCACCCCAAGGTTCTTAGCTGTTTGGGAGGGAAGTACAGTGGTGTTGTCAATGGAGATGGAGAGATCTGCGAGAGGGCAGTCTTTCCCTGGGAGGAAGAGTAGCTCTGCCTTACCAAGGTTGAGCTTGAGGTGGTGGGCAGACATCCAGTCGCCAATGTCTTTGAGGCATGCAGAGATGCGAGCCTCGATTTGAGTGTCGGAGGGGGGGAAGGAAAGGAAAAGCTGGGTGTCATCAGCATAGCAGTGATAAGAAAAGCCATGAGAAGATATCACATAGGCAAGAGATCTGATATAGAGAAGGAAAAGTAAGGGGCCCAGGACTGAGCCCTGGGGGACACCGGTGGTAAGAGGGCAGGATCTGGAGAGGGACCCTCTCCATAAGACCTGGTATGAGCGGTTCGAGAGATAGGGAGCAAACCAGGAGAGTGCAGAACCTGAGATGCCGAGGTCAGACAGAGTGGAAAGAAGGATTTGGTGGTTGACTGTATCGAAGGCAGCAGACAGGTCAAGGAGGACAAGGACAGAGGAGAGGGATGAGGCCTTAGCAGTGTGAAGGGCCTCTGTGACAGCAAGAAGAGCTGTCTCAGTGGAGTGAGAGGCCTTGAAACCGGACTGCAGAGGGTCCAGGAGGTCATTCTGGGAGAGATAGAGAGAAAGTTGTTCGGACGCTGCTCGTTCGAGGGTTTTGGAAAGGAATGAGAGAAGCACACGGCCATACTGGGACATACTGTACATATAAACACGTGCACGTGCACACACACATGCAGATGCTCGGACACACACGCACGCACGCACGCACGCACACACACACACACACACACAGACACACACACGCACATGCTCGGACACACACACACACACACACACACACACACACACACACACGCACATGCTCGGACACACACACACACACAGGTCATTGTGTGAATTAGAAAGCACTTCAGTCACAGAAGCTTCCTGCCTGAGGCATCGCATCACAACACATCACAGCCTCCTCCTTTGATGTGTTCCACTCTGTGTGTGTGTGTGTGTGTGTGTGTGTGTGTGTGTGTGTGTGTGTGTGTGTGTTTCACTCTATATGCAGGAGCGTGCACGCGGCTGTACAGTCAGGCCCGTTTGTACTGGAAGTGACAGGCAGTAATGATGACTGACTGTGTGTGTTGTGTGTGTGTGTGTGTGTGTGTGTGTGTGTGTGTGTGTGTGTGTGTGTGTGTGTGTGTGTGTGTGTGTGTGTGTGTGTGTGTGTACAGGAAGTGACAGACAGTACTGACTGACTGTGCATCCATTAACATGCAGAGACAGGCTGAGGAGGCGAGGCAGAGCAGGCACACTGTGGCTAATGCAGTCTCCTCCCCTCTGGCCTCCACACACACACACACACACACACACACACACACACACACACACACACACACACACACTCTCTCTCTCTCTCAGGCTGATTTTATGGTCGCTCTAGTGACCCAATCGCAAGGGGGCGCACGGCAAATATGGCGTCATCGTGCCGGGCGCGAGCCCTCCACAAACGCTGGCGCGTACCTGAAGATGTTTCAGTGTGTGCTCCCGGGGCGCGCTGCACTTTGCAGGAGAGACGGGGAGAGAAATGAAGAAGCACATTGAGCCGTGTTTTGAACACATTTCTTGACCCATGTGGTAAAACTTTGATTTGTAACTCAAGTAGGCTAAATGTTCTGTGTTGAGAGAGATAAAGCAGCACAAAGTAGGCTACCAGTGCTAAGAACTGAAACGCCTAATTACATTCAGTCAAAACAAGTTTGGTGATTCAATTCATGTGCTGATAAGATCATTTCAGAGTGAAACTACAGTACTGCACATACTGGCTTTTCATTTTGTCACTTTTAATGGCCAGTTTCTCACTTATCACTGTACATTGTAACATGATGATCACTTGGCTGCAGCTCTGACCATGAGCACCTCTGACTCGGTGCCTGCACGCGCGGAGCTCGCGCGCATACTGCGGAGGTCTCTCACAGGGCAAAGCAGGGAGGGAGAGGAGGGTACACCCACTTAGTCAAGTGTATTTGTATAGCTCTAATTCACAAGCATGTCTCAGAGGGCTTTACAGAGAATAGTCTAACTAGCTCTAGCTGAGCGCTAGCAATAAACACACGATTGAACAATCTTACATTAGAGAGAGAGAGAGGATGGGGAGAGAATTTGCAATGATCCCAACAACTACGTCTGTAGCCTACTTCCAAGTTCCTGGTAGGGAAAGTTGGTCAAAAAGGATGTCCTCAAGGCGGCACATCCGCTCATTTCACCAATCACCTGCTTTGGTTATGTTTACATGTGTTGTGATTGGTGAAATACCATTGAACTTCCTTCCAGGCTGCCTCTGGCCAAATTGGAATGGCTTGAGAGACTGCTCGGAGGTTGCTTCCGGGCCAGATGTGGCCCACGGGCCGCCAATGAGATAAGCCTACACCATAGTAACTAGTACCACACTGATAGAAGCTAGTGTCTTAAAAGGGGGAAAAGGAAATCAATGCTTTTCTAAAAGTAGCCTATAATTGTTTAAATATTGACTGTGGTCTTACGACTAGTTATCATATTTTAGTCTCCTTTTTATTGACCACTAGACCATTGCACAACACTCATAATCTCAACCAGGCTACACTTCTATATAGAGCATACTACATCACTCACAGGTCTCAGTGTAACAGAGCATACTACATCACTCACAGGACTCAGTGTAACAGAGCATACTACATCACGCACAGGTCTCAGTGTAACAGAGCATACTACATCACTCACAGGACTCAGTGTAACAGAGCATACTACATCACTCACAGGACTCAGTGTAACAGAGCATACTACATCACTCACAGGACTCAGTGTAACAGAGCATACTACATCACGCACAGGTCTCAGTGTAACAGAGCATACTACATCACTCACAGGTCTCAGCGTAACAGAGCATACTACATCACTCACAGGTCTCAGTGTAACAGAGCATACTACATCACTCACAGGACTCAGTGTAACAGAGCATACTACATCACTCACAGGACTCAGTGTAACAGAGCATACTACATCACTCACAGGACTCAGTGTAACAGAGCATACTACATCACTCACAGGTCTCAGTGTAACAGAGCATACTACATCACTCACAGGTCTCAGTGTAACAGAGCATACTACATCACTCACAGGACTCAGTGTAACAGAGCATACTACATCACTCACAGGACTCAGTGTAACAGAGCATACTACATCACTCACAGGACTCAGTGTAACAGAGCATACTACATCACTCACAGGTCTCAGTGTAACAGAGCATACTACATCACTCACAGGACTCAGTGTAACAGAGCATACTACATCACTCACAGGACTCAGTGTAACAGAGCATACTACATCACTCACAGGTCTCAGTGTAACAGAGCATACTACATCACTCACAGGACTCAGTGTAACAGAGCATACTACATCACTCACAGGTCTCAGTGTAACAGAGCATACTACATCACTCACAGGACTCAGTGTAACAGAGCATACTACATCACTCAGAGGACTCAGTGTAACAGAGCATACTACATCACTCACAGGACTCAGTGTAACAGACCATACTACATCACTCACAGGACTCAGTGTAACAGAGCATACTACATCACTCACAGGACTCAGTGTAACAGAGCATACTACATCACTCACAGGACTCAGTGTAACAGAGCATACTACATCACTCAGAGGACTCAGTGTAACAGAGCATACTACATCACTCACAGGACTCAGTGTAACAGAGCATACTACATCACTCACAGGACTCAGTGTAACAGAGCATACTACATCACTCACAGGACTCAGTGTAACAGAGCATACTACATCACTCACAGGACTCAGTGTAACAGAGCATACTACATCACTCACAGGACTCAGTGTAACAGAGCATACTACATCACTCACAGGACTCAGTGTAACAGAGCATACTACATCACTCACAGGACTCAAGGTCCTTGCACATAGAGTCCGTTTTTTCGTCCGAAATTGACGCACGAAAAAAATAAAAATACGACCTCATTTGTGTCAATCATCATTGACACACCGAGTCCGACAATTACGTCCGTCATTTAAGTTTTCGGACGAGGTTCGATTTTCTGCGTTTTTCCGCATCCATGAAATCGTTTTGACAGGTGTTTGACCACCCAGAGCTGCCGTAGTGTTGCTATTCACAATGAAAAATGGCGTCTGAGAAGTGAATTCAGTTCGTCTCCCTGCACAAAGCATTTTATGGCAAAGCAGGAATACAGAGATTCGGAATTAAAAGACAGAATGTGCCGGGTGATTGCAGACCAGCTTGGAATGCGGGACGCGGTGTGTGTGTGTGTGTGTGTGTGTGTGTGTGTGTGTGTGTGTGTGTGTGTGTATGGGGAAGTGGGGGGGGGGGGAGAGAGACAGAGAGCCACACAGACACACTGCCAGTTGTGGATCAATAGGATCGCGGTAGTTTTCTTTTCGTTGCGAATCTTCGCAACGAATATTGGATAATTAACATCACTCACAGGACTCAGTGTAACAGAGCATACTACATCACTCACAGGACTCAGTGTAACAGAGCATACTACATCACTCACAGGACTCAGTGTAACAGAGCATACTACATCACTCACAGGACTCAGTGTAACATAGCATACTACATCACTCACAGGACTCAGTGTAACAGAGCATACTACATCACTCACAGGACTCAGTGTAACAGAGCATACTACATCACTCACAGGACTCAGTGTAACAGAGCATACTACATCACTCACAGGACTCAGTGTAACAGAGCATACTACATCACTCACAGGACTCAGTGTAACAGAGCATACTACATCACTCACAGGACTCAGTGTAACATAGCATACTACATCACTCACAGGACTCAGTGTAACAGAGCATACTACATCACTCACAGGACTCAGTGTAACAGAGCATACTACATCACTCACAGGACTCAGTGTAACAGAGCATACTACATCACTCACAGGACTCAGTGTAACAGAGCATACTACATCACTCACAGGACTCAGTGTAACAGAGCATACTACATCACTCACAGGACTCAGTGTAACAGAGCATACTACATCACTCACAGGACTCAGTGTAACAGAGCATACTACATCACTCACAGGACTCAGTGTAACAGAGCATACTACATCACTCACAGGACTCAGTGTAACATAGCATACTACATCACTCACAGGACTCAGTGTAACAGAGCATACTACATCACTCACAGGACTCAGTGTAACAGAGCATACTACATCACTCACAGGACTCAGTGTAACAGAGCATACTACATCACTCACAGGACTCAGTGTAACAGAGCATACTACATCACTCACAGGACTCAGTGTAACAGAGCATACTACATCACTCACAGGACTCAGTGTAACAGAGCATACTACATCACTCACAGGACTCAGTGTAACAGAGCATACTACATCACTCACAGGACTCAGTGTAACAGAGCATACTACATCACTCACAGGACTCAGTGTAACAGAGCATACTACATCACTCACAGGACTCAGTGTAACATAGCATACTACATCACTCACAGGACTCAGTGTAACAGAGCATACTACATCACTCACAGGACTCAGTGTAACAGAGCATACTACATCACTCACAGGACTCAGTGTAACAGAGCATACTACATCACTCACAGGACTCAGTGTAACAGAGCATACTACATCACTCACAGGACTCAGTGTAACAGAGCATACTACATCACTCACAGGACTCAGTGTAACAGAGCATACTACATCACTCACAGGACTCAGTGTAACAGAGCATACTACATCACTCACAGGACTCAGTGTAACATAGCATACTACATCACTCACAGGACTCAGTGTAACAGAGCATACTACATCACTCACAGGACTCAGTGTAACAGAGCATACTACATCACTCAGAGGACTCAGTGTAACAGAGCATACTACATCACTCACAGGACTCAGTGTAACAGAGCATACTACATCACTCACAGGACTCAGTGTAACAGAGCATACTACATCACTCACAGGACTCAGTGTAACAGAGCATACTACATCACTCACAGGACTCAGTGTAACAGAGCATACTACATCACTCACAGGACTCAGTGTAACAGGGGATTCAGAAGGCTCAATGTCAAAAGTTGTAATGACCAGGCTCTCGGGGACAAGTGAAGTGTATAAAGCACAGATATCATTCTGACTCCTTAATGGCCACCATACACTGTGGCCACTGTGTTGCCTATTAGACCACAGCCATTACAGGAAAATCACGCACTACTCTCTCATTCCATTGTTTCAGAAACAATGCAATACGAGTGTACAGTATACTGACGATTCAGTCGTGTCTAGGTTTGTTCTGAAGGTGAGAAAGGGCTAAGATCCTCCTGATGCCCAGCTGGTAGAACAGCTGTCTTCTGCTCAGCAGCAGGTCACACTTGGCTGTTCTGCAGTCATGAAGGAAAGCAGAAGGGATGCATGTCTAAATAAAGAGCAGACACATGCACACAGACAGGTCTGTCACACAGACTGTCTGCTGCCTGCCTGTCTGTCTGCTGCCTGCCTGTCTGTCTGTCTGCTGCCTCTCTGTCACACACACACTGTCTGCTGCCTGTCTGTCTGCTGCCTCTCTGTCACACACACACTGTCTGCTGCCTGTCTGTCTGCTGCCTGTCTGTCACACACACACCGTCTGCTGCCTGTCTGTCTGCTGCCTCTCTGTCACACACACTGTCTGCTGCCTGTCTGTCTGCTGCCTCTCTGTCACACACACACACACTGTCTGCTGCCTGTCTGTCTGCTGCCTGTCTGTCACACACACACACACTGTCTGCTGTCTGTCTGCTGCCTCTCTGTCACACAGACTGCTGCCTGTCTGTCTGTCTGTCTGTCTGTCTGTCTGTCTGTCTGTCTGTCTGTCTGTCTGTCTGTCTGCCTGCCTGTTGCCTGTCTGTCTGCTGCCTGTCTGTCACAAAGACGCTGTCTGCTGCATGGTACATTTAGATCACACTCGTTCTCACAGCGCAATGTACATGGCAGAGGACAGGAAACAGCTGTTTGCAGACTGAGAGAGGGGGGAGAGAGAGAGGACAGGAGGAGGAGGGGAGAGAGAGGGAGAGAGGAAGAGAGGAGGGGCGAGAGAGGGAGAGAGAGGGAGAGAGAGGGAGAGAGAGGAAGAGGAAGAGGAGCGGAGGAGGGGAGAGAAAGGGGGAGAGAGAGAACCAATAGTCTGATTCCTGCATCTCTGGATCAATACACAGCTGGTGACTCTTTCTCTCTCTCTGTCTCACTCTCTCTCTTATACACACACACACACACACACACCCACATACACACACACACACACACCCACGGAAGCACGCAAGCATGCATGCGCACACACACGCACGCATGCGCATGCACGCACACACACACACACACACACACACACACACACACACACACACACACACACACACTCAGGCGCTTTTGAAGTCAGCTCTTGTGCACTAACTGTAGCCGAGGTGGAATACAGCCTAATGCTCCCAGCACTGTATCTCAAAATGCCACCATGATTAGCCACAGTCCTCCCCATTCAGCACTGCAGTGTGGGGGCAATTAGCATTAGCCACAGTCCTCCCCATTCAGTACTGCAGTGTGGGGGCAATTAGCATTAGCCACAGTCCTCCCCATTCAGTACTGCAGTGTGGGGGCAATTAGCATTAGCCACAGTCCCCATTCAGTACTGCAGTGTGGGGGCAATTAGCATTAGCCACAGTCCCCATTCAGTGCTGCAGTGTGGGGGCAATTAGCATTAGCCACAGTCCCCATTCAGCACTGCAGTGTGGGGGCAATTAGCATTAGCCACAGTCCCCATTCAGTACTGCAGTGTGGGGGCAATTAGCATTAGCCACAGTCCCCATTCAGCACTGCAGTGTGGGGGCAATTAGCATTAGCCACAGTCCCCATTCAGCACTGCAGTGTGGGGGCAATTAGCATTAGCCACAGTCCCCATTCAGCACTGCAGTGTGGGGGCAATTAGTGTGTGTTGGCCTAGCAGAATGTGTAGAAGAAGACATGAACAAAAGGGATCATCACATTAGGAAACCTAACAGGGTGTTTTTGCCACGCGGTTTAATCAGATGCATGAAACATCACATAATGACAGAGGTAGAAGGCTGTGGAGATTCTCCGGCTCAGGTGTCTGGGTAGCAGCAGTAGCTTCCCTGCCTGCCAACACGAGGGTCGCAGGTTCAAGCCCCCTGTTACATCCGGCTTGGTCGAGCGTCCATACAGGCACAATCGGCCGTGTCTGAGTGGTAAGCCGGATTAAGGGTATGAGTGTTGGTCGCTGCACTAGTGCCCCCTCTGGCCGGTTGGGGTGCCTGTTCGGGGGGGAGGGGAACTGGAGGGGATAGCATGATCCTCCCACGTGCCATGTCCTGTCGGTGGAACCCCTCGTTGTCAGGTGAAAATAAGCAGCTGGCGGCTGCACATGTATCGGAGGAAGCATGTGCTAGTCTTCAACTCTGGCCAACCCCAGATCGGCAGAGGGGTTGGAGCAATGACCAGGACAGCCGGGAGAATTGACAAAGTAGCCTACAATTGGGGAGAAAACGCGGGGGAAATCTAAAAGAAAAAACTTGATAAAAAACATAATTTTATGTCAGACTGGGGTTTGATTCTTGGTTCAATTTAAAGGAGACCGGTGAGGGACTACCAGCTGTGACATGAATTCTCTCTCTCTCTGTCTCTCTCTCCCCACCGGTTCGTCCCTCGCTCTCTTGTCTCCGCAGTGATGAGGCCAGGTTGTTGTTTTCACTTTGCCTTCCTCTCCTGTGAGAACAGCCATGTTTTCCCTCACAGCCCATGGGCCCTGTGGGATATCTGGAGGTTTACGTCGCTGTTGTCATTGACAGTACTGTATATGCCCGCAACGCCCCCTCTCTCTCTCCCCCCGGACCAAAACAACCTCATGCCTGTCATGCGTATGTTTCTGCAATCCACAGATGCATAGAATATCAACGTTTATTAACCAAAATACGTTGCATGCTAAATCACATTTCTAGATACGTGTATAACAACGTCATCGAGTCTGCGCTTGAAATAGCGCGGTGGCCAGTAAGGGTGTTCGTGTGGATGGAGGGCATAAAAACGTGCCTTTCACACCGGAGAGTCGTCTTCATGTGCCAGCATGTTCCAAGTGTAGCCTACATTTCAACCATAAGTCACATTTAATGTTTTTGTTATCTAAGCCTCGGTTCACTTCACACCAGGCGCTATTCAGAAGCAGCGCTGAAGCAGCGCTTAACAGAAGCTGAGTGCCACACTAAACCGGTCACACCAGAAACACTCTCTTTACCTCAGCGCCTCGCTCGGCGCTGCCCTCCCCCCGCTCACAACTTGCATTGACGTCATGCCTACCCGCTCGGGTGCAGCGCGCTGCACGCTTGAAAAATAGAACAGAAGCTGAAACTATTGCTGCAGCGTAGCTTCAGCGTGGCTTCAGCGTGGCGTGGCGTGCGGCTGGTGTGAACGGTCTCGCCCGTTAACGCGGAAATGAAAGTAGCTTCAGCTGCGTAGCTTCAGTTGTTTGCAGACAAGTAAAATGCCAACGGCTATTTTTGACAACAGGGCTGTCGCCATGATGTTGCAGTGGAACAAACTATTAGCCTTCAGGGGTTAACATTCCATTGATGTGGCCACGCCCACGATGGTGAACATGGCCACACCCATGATGGTGAACATGGCGCTCAGCTGGCAGCTGCTACTCACCAGACCAAACAATGAGTTTTAACAAGCTGATATCAACTAAAAGGCGGACCAGAACCAACTAAATAAAAAAAATTACAAGACTGAAGACCAACAAACAGAAAGAACAAGACAAAGCAATCGCCGCCATGGCTGAAGAGGTGACTCGCATGTTGGAAGCTGCAGACACACCCGCTTTTACTCCGTGAAACATGGTCGATCAAGTCGGACATAACACAGAAGTTTGCGCAGTTTGAAAACCAGTTTTAAAACATGCAGAAGTCCATCCAGTCACTGACCAAAGACAATAAGGCAACTGTCAACAGAATATCCAACGTGGAAAAACACATCAGCGTGTTGGAGGACAAAAACAACATGGTCAGTCCAAAAGTGGAGAAACTGGAAACCCGTCACAACCAGGTTGACGACTTAATCAGCAGGAGTAAAAGAAACAACATACGCCTCATAAACGTCAAGGAGGGAGCTGAATTGACGTGGATGCTTTTCTTGACAAAATCCTCTGCTACATCCTGGACCTCAAGGAGGGCGAGAAACCACCAGAGGTGGACATGGCACACAGGGGGCCTCGTCCGCGTCCAGATCCCGGTGAGCCACCGAGGGCCATCTTCATCTGCCTACTCCGCTGGCCCGACCGTCAACGCATCCTCCAGGCAGCGGGGAAGAAGCCTATACTCTCCTGGGAGGGCTCGCGGTCTTTTCTCCGACAGCACCTCTCCGCCAGGGTGCAACAACAATGAGCAACATACAATGGCATCATCATTGATGGACCGAGACTGACTTATGACTGCAGCCGAGGCGGAGAGGGAGCTCAAATTTAGACTGGCGAATATCTTCTGAGTTGGACTGGTCATCTGAAAATCAGAAATCGCACAAACTGTGCAAACGTTTTTTTTTTCTCTTCAAATCCACTGTCGCTTCTTTCTCTCGCTTTCTTCTTTATGTGCCCTGGACTTTTCGTGCAGTGCACTGTAAAACAAATCGGTATTGGAAACTACACAATATTTATTGTAGGAACACCAATTGTCCGTTGCAATGTACAACAACCTTGTGTGGCAGACAAGTACTGTTTTATTGTGATTGCTACGTGTATGAAGATGCAGGGCCGTTTTTAGCAGAGCCTGCAAAGCCATATGAGGGTGCTACTTCGAGCCTCACAATAAAGAATGAAGGCTGAGTCTCGCGATGAGGCTAGCATCAACCCAACATGCCAGTTGTTGGCCTAACATCGCCCCCTAGCCTCCAGACAGTATATGCTGCTTGTTGATTTTGAGAGGGGACGTCCCGCTTTCAGGCATCTCACAGAAGCTTTAGACCATGACTGTATAAAATGGCTCCTCAAAAGTGAAGCCAAAAACATCTCAATCGCCATCTTTCTGGCTGGTCCCAGTGTAGGTCGTAAATCCCGCCTCCTCTATGTTAGCCGATGGGACATGAGCCAAACCACATAATTAAAGTGCATTTTAGGTAGTTCCAAATATATTTCTGGTGATTTCATGTGATCAGAATGGTTTACCCATTGATAGCTGGAAAGCCATGAAAGTAGTCTTTCTTAACCCCACCCCTTCCCATGCACTATATCTGTCTCTCTCCCTCTCTCTCACTGAAGCGGTCGCCCAGGTGACATCATCATGGGCACCACCAGTTGGGAATGCCAGGGTGTGGCGCGGGACATACTGAGTGAGTCCAGATTTGACCTTGGCTTGTCATTTTTGTCATTACAACGGAGAGTGAACGTCAAGCAAAAGAGATTTCATTGGAAGCCATATGTGATCTGCTGTCTATAGCCCAAAATTCATTGCACTGACCAAAGTACCAATTACCAAACAATAATAGCTTGCCAGTCTCTGCACTACTAGGCTACTTTGTATAAGCAGGTTTGTAAATGTGGGTGGTAGAGGGACTCTGCCATAGGCTTTATGGATTGAATAAATGTCTCTATCCATGGTGCTGAAGAGTCGTCAAGGTGACTTCATATGAAGGGCATCCTCCCCCAGCTGCTGGAGCCTCTTCACCAGGACACCTTCCTCACAGAGCCAACAGCCAGCCGACAGCCATGAAACAGCCCCTGTCTTTCTGGGGCCACGGGACATTCTCACAGTGGCATTATGTGGAAGTGGAAGCTCTGTATGTTCAATCACCACCGGCTGCACAGCAGCGAATGGCACCATAGGCAGTTAGTGGTCAGTCAGCATTAAGTAATCCAGAGCCCTTTTCTAACGATTTTCTATGAGCAAAACGCTGGTGCCGAGAAATGCTCTTCTGTGGGAGAAAGCCGCTATCCTTGAATGTACTTTAATTTTCATGTATATATTAATTATTATTTATTGTTATTATTATTATTATTATTATTATTATTATTATTATTATAGAAATGGTTTCCAAGGAATTGCACTGCACTTCCAGGACACACAATCTCGTTTGAGGCTGCAGGTTATTCTGATGCTTTTTTGCTTGACGGACTTTAATGGTAAACTGTTCAACAATCAGATGGACTGTGGATCTCGAGCCTTAATTGTCTTATTTCATTGTATAAGAAATCTTCCTTTACCGGATCAAAGAAAAGCGACAAACGTTAGAGCAGAACACAGTGCCATCTCAGATGAACTTATCAATTCGAGCTACAAGCAAATTGATTTATGAATTATTTTGTGAATCTTCTTGCTCCTATAGGCAATATCAGACAATCAGATGATGCGGTATAAGCTCCAAGCAACATGCATGGATTGAAGGTGTTTAGCCTATAACATTGTTTGTTTGTTTGTTTGTTTGTTTGTTTAGGCTACCTTTTGCAGCAGCAGCTATTCGGTTCAAGATCATTTACATGGTGACAATACAAAAATACACATTCTCAGTCACTACTCATCACATCACATCACATCACATCACATCACATCACAATACAATAAACTAACATTATGAAACAATGACAGGCTCCGACTGAATACATCATGATCTAGATAAATATATTAATTTAACATAGAATCCCTATGATAGAACCCTTGCACACCAAGGAATACTTATACAAAATTAGTAGGCTATTATTATTATTATTATTATTATTATTATTATTATTATTATTATTATTATTATTATACTGCCTAGGCTACGTATTATTTTGATGTAGGCTATAATGTGATTTTGAAGTGAATTCCATTCACATGAACTGACACTGCATGAAGGCAGCAGCGAACCTTCACGCGGTCAGCACGCTGACAGCCAGGAGCGTGCAGATAGACGGGGAGAATGCGGTCAAAACACAGCAGACAGCGGCGTTCTTACCCGTGAAATCCCGGTGAAGTTGGACTGCGGGCTGGGATTCCTTATACAAATCCTCTGAGGTGAAGCTCTCTCTGCCTCCTCTCTCCTCTCCTCTCCTCTCTTATGCAGGTTCTCTCCTTCTCTCCCTCTCTCTCTGGTGCATCTCACTGAGGCGAGAGTCCCTGCTGCCTCCGCTACTCAGGGGCGGACTTAATTATTTGGGGGCGGGGGCCCTAAGCAAGCATGCTCATGCTCATTGGATCCAATAAGATAAAATAAAGACAGCAAGCCAATAAATAGACAAGCAAATAGATACTATCTATCTATCTATCTATCTATCTATCTATCTATCTATCTATCTATCTATCTATCTATCTAGTAGATAGATAGATATATAGATATATAGATAGATATATAGATAGATAGATATCTATCTATCTATCTATCTATCTAGTAGATAGATAGATATATAGATATATAGATGATAGATAGATAGATATATAGATAGATAGATAGATAGATAGATAGATAAACATAATGACATACTGTATGTAAAATGTATACAAATGGAGTATGCTGACGGTTTGCTACAATAAAGGAATCTTTTCATGCCATCAACAAGGCAACAGATACTGCAAACACTTAGGCTACAGAAAATAATTCTAGTAATCCTACAGGGTCATACAGTATAACGCTATTTTTAGGGTTGTATTCTTCCACTGTTGGGCTTCACTGACGTAAAAGACATCAGGGACTTGGGAAATAAGCAACCAACTCCATCCCAATGAATAATAATAATAAACAGGGTAATAAATTCCTGTAACCTTGACAGTGAAGGTGTGTGTGTGTGTGTGTGTGTGTGTGTGTGTGTGTGTGTGTGTGTGTGTGTGTGTGTGTGTGTGCGTGCGTGCGTGCGTGCGTGCGTGCGTGCGTGCGTGCGTGCGTGCGTGCGTGCGTGCGTGCGTGTGTGTGTGTGTGTGGCGACTGGCTCCCAGAGGACAGCCAGGGCAGAAAAATCAAACAGCTCCATCCTCCTTGGCAGGCTGACTGACTGCTGCTGCAGATTAGCCCTGCACTGGGGCTCAGCGAGGGCCACTCTGACCCCCCCACACACCTGGAGCATCACGCATGGCCCTCAGCATGTGATGGCACCAAGACCGTCTCATACCAAAACCACAGAGGTCTATTACCAATAACTCCCAAAATGACATAAAGGGGGAACAAGTATAGGCAAGGGTGAAATTGCCCAAATCAAGATAAAAGCTTGTTTAAAAAAATCATATTATGCAACTTTATATGTTGAAGAACACACTAATTAACAAACAACAGTTTTAGGATGACTAAATAATTATCAGAATCACATTTATTGCCACAATATTATGCAAGATTACATACAAGGAATTTGTCTCAGTGTAAGTATGCAGCATAGTGGTCATATCAGAGATAGGCTAAAGGAAAATAGGAAAAATATCTCAAATACAAATAGAGGGGGCTTTCAGACCTTGTTGATGATGCCGATGGCACTTGGGAAGAAGCTGTTCTTGTGGTGAGAGGTTTTGGTCTTGACAGACCTCACTCTCTTGAGGGGGAGTATTTCAAAGAGTTTGTGACCGGGGTGGGAGGGGTCGGCCATGATTTTACGAGACCGCTTCAGCGTCCTGGCGGTGTGCAGGTCCTGAAGGCATGGCAGGTTGCATCCGATCACCTTCTCAGCATAGCGGATGATAAGCTGCAGTCTGTTGATGTACCCGAGAGTGGCAGTGGCATTTTGTTAGCAAACTAAGGCCATGTCTACATTATGTTGTTTTTTATGGATCTGCACTTCGTTTGCATCTATTGTCCACACTACCTCTATTGTCAAACACGAAGACTCTTCTTCGGTAGCCTAGCCCGTCTTCGTCATCTAAATCTGGGTTGTAATGGGAATGTGGAATGTGAAGTTTTGAAACGATGCAAGTAACCTACTTGTACTGCAGGTGGCGGTAAGCACCTTGAAGGTGTCAGCGACCCGCCTAAACCGATAGAAGAAGAAAGCTGGCGTTAGCTAGCTGTTAGCTCTGTGAGCTATCAGGTTGATATAACTGTCAACCAGTTCGAGTCACACTCTTTCCATAAAGCCCACCAGCGTTGATATATGTTGGCAGTTGATATTGTGGCTCTAAAATAACATTTTCATCGATGCGGGGAGACTGTCATGGTGGTGACTTCCGCCAGTGTTTCCGTTCTGGCCTCAGACAAAGAGTTTAACAAAGAGAGAAACGACAGAGAGAACAGTGCTGCAGTGGGCTGCAGTGGTATAATGGGTGGAACAAGGCATTACCTTGCATGCCCAGTGTACATGATGCATCATGTAGCATGCGTCTCGCAGGAGAGAGCCTGCTCTATGTGTAGACTGAGAGGGCTTTAACTGTGGCGTTCTTTGTAATGAAGCCTAAGCTTGTTCAGGGCAAACCAAGCGTGTTCCCAAACTTTCAGGGAGATTTCCTCTGAATGTTGCTTTTAGGAGTACCGACATTTATATAAGCATATCTTCTTCAACTATTTTCAGATTTCAATGTATTGAAAGTTTACAATCTGCACTTTCATAATTTGTAAAAACCGAGAAATGACCTTGGCCCACGTACCTATGTCTTTTTGTCATTTTTCAACGGCACCAGCCTCTCCTGACTGAGAGCGATAGTGCCTCAGTGCTCATCAATCCCACCGTGCACTTAGTCAATATTACGATCGGTCAGTCATATTTGCACTCAAAGACTGGATGGGGAATTTGAGTTAGTGCGGCAAAGATCCTGTCATATACTGTATAGTAGGGATTCTCAACCTTTTTCATATTAATGAGGAGCCCTTGGCTTAAATAGTCCATATTAGAGCCATGGACCTCCCCCATTTGATGCGATTTTTTCTCTTGAACCCAAATCGGAGAATATTTCTATTGTCAGATATGCTTTTAAAATCCCATGACTATCCGTATTGCAGGTAGACATATAACAGAGAAACTATGATCAAAACAGTCATTCTTCTACATTCTCTATAACTGTGTTAACCTCTTGTCTATTAAATAATGGTGAAGTTGAACAATTCATCAGTTTGGACCCCCTGGAACCCCCTCAAGCACCCCTTGTTGTCCACAGTATATGACTGGAGGAAAGAGGGATGCTTTGAATTGATATTACTGCATAATTGCTCGACCCACAACGGCCTGGTCTACATGAGACTGCTGTTAGTGTGATTCTTATTTAGGTGCATGAATATCAATAACATGTTGGAGCAGATGATGGACAGGGTGAAAACAATGCAATTGGATGCACAGGTCAAATCTAAACTAGTTGCTTGGTGCTCCCTGCTGGTGGCTGAGAGGATAGCTTTCACAATGAGGACAAGAAACATAATGTTTCTCTCCATGTGTATGTTGTGGGTATATTATACCCACAACATACACATGGAGAGGATAATAGCAATTAACTCCTTATTAATTAATTGAAACGTGAAAAACTCAACGGCAATGTCTCTTTCCAGAAATCATGACCCGGTTACTCAAGATAATGCACAGACCTTGTGAGCAGTTTCAGGTAGTAGTTTATTTCGACCATACAGCTATACGTATAGCAGCTAGTGGGTGTTGTACTAGAACTACAGCTAGCAGGTGTAGTTTGGTCAGAAGAAAATAGTTCCTACATGAAACTGCTCACAACAAGGTCTGTGGATTACCTTGAGTACCCGGGTCTGTGGGTCATGATTTCTGGAAAGAGACATTGCTGTTGAGGTTTTCAAATGTATTTTATTTTATTATTTTTGGGGGCGCGCTTAAAACTCACCAACAGATACAGGTAAGAGGGAAAATATGTAGGCTATTTTTCAAACGATGTCCTAGTGGTTGTAGGCTATAACTGGAGGTCCATGGTTCGACTCCCTGTGTTGTCACACTTGCTGCCAAAGGGAGGAGACACAATTCACCACTTGTAGGCCTACTGTAGGATCAATAACGTATATGAAATAAAAAAAATATTAGCCACCCTTTATTATTGCTCTTTATTCTTATGTCTTTGTATTATTGCACATTTTGGCAGATATCAGCTAAAAGGCTGTTTCAGATCGCTGCTGTTAAACCAATGATGACAGTAGAGAGTGAACAGTTCCTCAGAGAGAGAGAGAGAGCCAGTAAGCTATAACCAGCAGTGATGTCCTCCCAACCATGATGGGTCTCAATTTCATGCTAGAGCAGTAATCTGTTCTGTGGCTGTCCTTTCAGAAGGGGCTGCCGGGCTGGGTGCAGTGGGGGGGGGGGGGGGGGGGGGCGTATGGATGGGGTGGGGGTTGGATATGATCTGACTGGACCCTGGGGGGGTGAGAGAGAGAGAGGGGGAGAGAGGGGTGGAGAGAGGGAGAGACATGGGGAGAAGAGGGATGAATGGGGCGGGAGGGAAATGTGCATGGTCGGAGGATAGCCCCTTTCAGGACTGTGCTGTCACTTTGCTTCCACACAGTCCCTTATGCCATCATTAGGAGAGGCTCCAAATAAAGTCTTAAGCCAAACAATGCTCGTCTTACAAGTCTCAGAGACATTTCAAATTCAAGATTCAAGATTCAAGATTCAAGATTTTTATTGTCACTCCATGGTACAAGTATCATGTGTGAAATTCTTGTGCTGTGGACTCCGTTTACAACATAGTACAAATGTAGGCATATGAGTGCAAAAACAACAAGAGACACAACAAGCAATAAGGCAGTATAGTGATAAGACAAGTCAGAGACAGTGGCATATTCACTGCAAATGTACTTACAGTATCAGAAGGGCTTTGTTTCCTTCGGCGCTGCTAATATATAGGAAAAAAACACTGAACTAAACTGATTTTTATTTTATTTTATTTTATTTTGAAAATGGCAACATGGCAGCCGTGTCTTCTTCCGTGTTTGTCCGGTGTACCGTGTGCCCAGCTATAGCCCCTTTCGGACTCTTCCGGGTATAACATCACGTGATCGTCTACCCTAAGAGTCCCTTATCCATACATAGGGGGTCATCCCTATGTTCCCCGGGTCCTATGTTCCCCGGGTCCTATGTTCCCCGCTTTTCCCAAATAGGGTCCTATGTTCCCCGCTATGTTCCCTGGGAGAGGTTAGGTTTTGGGTTAGGGTCTGGGGGAGGTTAGGTTTAGGCGTGGGGGGTGGGAGAGGTTAGGTTTTGGGTTAGGGTCTGGGGGAGGTTAGGTTTAGGGTTAGTGAAAAACGGGGAATATAGAACCCGGGGAACATAGAACCCGGGGAACATAGACATGATCCCATACATAGACTTGCCTGTGACTCTCGCTCAAGCTGTCTAAATCAGGGATACGCACAGAAACATTTCAAAGAGCAGATAAGGGTCCATTGCTTCTCGACGGAGGGGTTTGAAAGCTTGATGCTTCTCATAAATGCCTCTTTTTAGCCGAATTCTGTGCCGGTGATATAATTTTTTCCAGGTTAGAGGTCACAGTGCTCAACAGCACTGTGACGAAAGCTCGGTATGACGTTGATACACGTATCTAAAAATGTGATATGCAATGTATTATTGGTTCAGAAACGTTGATATGTGGATTGCAGGGGGGAAAAACTGCTCAAATGTTATTCTGGTGACCAGGCTGCCCTGCTGGGCCAAACCACTAACCATATCATGTCTGTCTGCTGGGGGGGATTCACTTGGCCACATGACGCATTGTAACTGCCTGGGAGAAAATGATGCTGTTGGCTGGCCTCATCCTATTTATTGATCTCTCTCTCTCTCTCTCTCACTCACACACTCACACACACACACACACACAGCTCCTCAGCCCACTCACCGCAGCCTCACATGATAAATCTCAGCAGAGGAGTGAACCCATAGGCCTCTCTGTGTGACCATGCAGCCATTGATATCTTATTCAGGCTTGCCACTGACATATTTCTATGCAATATGTTGTGGTGTGGTCAACCATTCATTCTATTCTTATTCTCTTTTGTTGTTGTTGTATCCTATTGCTGCTGCTGCTGCTGCCACCCCAATTTGCCCATGAGGATCGCTAAAGTTGAATTTGATCTTATGTGATTCTTGTCTGATCTGCTGTTTTCATGCTGGTAAATTGAGACATCCCTGATAGAATAGAATAGATACAGGCTTGATGCATGCAGTTAAACAACCAAGACACAACCCTGTAAATTTGTCTGGAGAGATGTTCAGGCCCAATAAGAAGGACCTTGGTTTTCACTGTATCATAAGGGAAACTGCAGGGTCCAGTTCTCGACACCAACTAGATGAGAATGTAGCTTGTAGCATGTAGCTTTGGAACAGGACTGTTTGGTTTACCTACGATGAAAGGATGCTGACAAATAATTTGACCAAGACACAACATGTACCTGACTTGCAGGAGACAAAAGGTGCAGAGCGTGGTCGCCAGAATAAAATGACGGCATAGTACGTTTTATTTGCGTCTAACTTGGAATGGCAGCGAGGTTTTCAAATTAACCACTGTTTCGTTGCAAATTGACGTTGAGATTGTACGTAGAGTATCCCTCGTCTGCAGACACATAAAATGCCTCCTGAGGTCCAGTCTCTCGGTGAGAGCAGGAAGCCCACACGGTTGTTTGGTCCTCCCTCTCCCCCTCCCCCAGTGTGCTGATGGCTGAACCTTGGGTGACCCCTCGTCAAGCTGCTCCAGGCTGCACACACCACCTTCACTGGCCTTCAATCACAGGCAACCAGGAGTCTGTCCACTGCAGAGAAGTGGCCAGGCTGCTGTATCGGCGTGCCGCTGAATGTCGATTGATTTCCAGAAGAAGCCACCGGCTTGTCTCCTGCTTCCACACAGCCTGTGGAAAACCATCTGTAACAGCCTCAAACGGAATGAGAACATCTCCAATCTATTAACAAGAGCTGATGGTAGCCTACCCCCTTACTCCATGTTCTCCATACATCAGGGTCAAGCGTGTGGTGACTGTGTGACATACACCCAAATGTAGAGTTGGGCCAGTGTAAAAATGTTCAAACCGGTTTGATATTATGCCCAACAAAAAAAATACAAAAAATAATTCTACAGCTGTCCGCTAGCTGTCGCTCAGCCCTTGAGCCGTTGATTGGAAACTGCTAGACGGTGAAAGTTGCAGTGGTTGAGACAGTAAAAAGGGGGGCCCTAGCCAATACCATCATGCACAGTGCAGTTGATGGAAGAAGAGGTATAGGAAGGCAGAGGGGAGAATGGGTGACGGACATTTTCTTTTCTGTATATTTGTGTTAAGGACCCCCTTGAAAACGAGATGGTTTATCTCAAGGGGTTTATCCTTCTAATAAATTGTCACTCTATAAGGAGATGGACGGGGAAGGCGGGGCTGGAGTGCTTGAGACTGGCGGCAGATCGGGGTGTTTGGAGATGGGTGGTGAGTGATCAAAGTGCCCCAACGGCCCCCGTGCTACGAGGCCTGACGTGACATGGTGACACTGTGGCTAACAAACAGGCCTGGGAAAGTCTTACATCCTCTACTTGAGTCAGTCAGGTGGAGTCTCTCTCTCTCTCTCTCACACACACTCACACACACACACACACACACACACGCGACAAATCTCAGCAGAGGAGCAGCCTCTCCTCTCCTTCCTCCCGGCCACAACCCGTACCTCCCTGTGTCATCATGCTGTGATTTATATCTTATTCAGGCTTGCCATTAACATATTTGATATTTATACGTAATATTCTTATTCTATTTTCTTTGTTGTATCCTATTGCTGCTGCTGCCGCCCCAATTCACCAATGGGCATCGCTAAAGTTTCATTTGCTCTTATGTAATTCTTGTCTGATCTGCTGTTTTCATGCTGTAAATGGAGACAATGTCCCTGATAGAATAGAATAGAACCAAAGATAACACCAGTATGTTTACTCACAACTTCCTCAAAACTCAAATTTGTTGAGAACTGAAGTTTAAGTCTGCAGAATATGAATCTAGTAGTAACCGATGTTGCCTTATATATGCAGGGTGGGAATTACATGGAGGCCATGGCCTCCGTTGCCCCTCCCTCTGGCCATGATGCCCTGAGATCCCTAAGGCCACCTTGGCAATGCCACCAAGCCTGCTACTGTCAGTTGCTTTAAAAGCATCAGTGATCTCAGTTTAATGTAGCCTGCCCATTGGCAAAGGATGTGTCATTGGCTCATTTTAACACACATTTCAGAAGAATCGCTCTTCATGATGTCAATAGACCAAATCACCGTGACGTCACCATGTAAACAAATTTACTTCCGGGTACCACTTGGGGAAGGCGGCAGGTTTAAATGTGCGTGTTGTCAAATAAATGCTGTCAAACCCTCTCGTTGTTTTCGGCCGACTACTTTCAATTTAAATGGTTAAACGGTTGGTAAACATGCTTGTCCGACGTATCTAGCCTTTCTTCTGTGTTTGTTTTATGTAGTGTTAGCTAGCTAATAACGTTTGTTTGTCTGTCAAACTCGCTGTTTTTTTGCAGACTCGTTAACGTTACAGACAGAGCTACCGACGCCACGTTAATTTAATTTAGCGTCAAGTCTACTCTGGTCTGGTCCAACAGGTAAATTAGCTAGTCTGGTCTCCACTAACGTTAGTGAAAGTGTTGTTATGAATGATATTAAACAACAACACAACACGGACGAACCATTTTTGTCTTCTTTGTCTGTTTTTGTCTTCAACACGTCAGTTTGTGCCGTTCACCGCCATTATAATGTGTGGACCCAGGGGTACCCGGAAGTAAATGTAAACATCCCGCTGATTTGGTCTATAGACCAAATCAGGTCTATAGACCAAAATGTAAACATCCCGCTGATTTGGTCTATAGACCAAATCAGCGGGATGTTTACATTTACTTCCGGGTACCCCTGGGTCCACACATTATAATGGCGGTGAACGGCACAAACTGACGTGTTGAAGACAAAAACAGACAAAGAAGACAAAAATGGTTCGTCCGTGTTGTGTTGTTGTTTAATATCATTCATAACAACACTTTCACTAACGTTAGTGGAGACCAGACTAGCTAATTTACCTGTTGGACGAGACCAGAGTAGACTTGACGCTAAATTAAATTAACGTGGCGTCGGTAGCTCTGTCTGTAACGTTAACGAGTCTTCCATTAAACAGTGAGTTTGACAGACAAACAAACGTTATTAGCTAGCTAACACTACATAAAACAAACACAGAAGAAAGGCTAGATACGTCGGACAAGCATGTTTACCAACCGTTTAACCATTTAAATTGAAAGTAGTCGGCCGAAAACAATGAGAGGGTTTGACAGCATTTATTTGACAACACGCACATTTAAACCTGCCGCCTTCCCCAAGTGGTACCCGGAAGTAAATTTGTTTACATGGTGACGTCACGGTGATTTGGTCTATAGAGCAATGGCCTTTGTGCCCTGGCATGCGGCCTTGTGCCCTAAAATGTTTTGCAAGGCCGAAAGCCAGATGGCCGTGCGTGCCCCTGAAATGAGGAAACTCCCACCCTGCTTATATGCCATGAATGCATGTCATGGATTACAGTTTTTGTTTTGTTTACACACTAAAACTGGAACTCGGGACACAATCACTGAAACCTGAAACTCATGTATCAAATCCGTAAAACAAGTCTACAAACCTACAAGCACATTGTCTGCTTTTCACTCAGTTTGCAATTCTCTATCACACTTCGCATGTGAACATTTGGTTCATGCACAGGTCAGCATGCTCAGAATTACTGTCAGCAAAGCCTCAGAAAACTTGCACAACAGGCTGAGAATCTCCACATGCTGTAGCTTGAATGAGGGTTTTCCCTGGTAGGTGGAGACAGGCAGCACAAACCAGGAAGTGCAGACTCTCCGCTGTGGTTTACATAGCACAGCGGAGCGTTTGTGTACTTCCTGCTGTGGAGTGGAGTTCCTCAGACCGTGTTAATGATTTAGCAGGCGTGTTCCTTGACTGCCATAAATAAGGCATGACTTGTACCAGTGTCGGCACAAGCGCGTTGAGGTCCGTAGATGACACTTCCTCTGTGTTTTTGAGTCGTTTACACAGTCCACATCGATAACCATGTTTGAGGTTGTAGTTGTAGATCTGACTCAGGGTCAGTGTCCAGCATGCAGCAGCAAATCCCTGGACCATATTTTGACCGATAGAGACGCGGACACACACGTTTTCTTACTGTGTGGGCAGCGGTGTCAGCACGCTAATAATGACATCAGCGGCGGCTTTTCAAACACATTTCAGGACAGCAGAAGAAGAATCCACGTCCTGGACTCGGGAACGGTGGCACAGTGTTTGTACCGCTTCAAACAGACGCTGGACGAGCTGGACCTCAGCTCGGTCGGCGTCCTCACGTCCCCGCGGGGTAGAGACCTCCTGCTGCTGTACCAGAAGCACTTCTTCACAGCTGTGTACTCCTTGCAGTATGTGGTGACATCTGAAGACCTCCTCCTCTCCTGTCCGAGCTGCAGAAGCCCCGTCCATACCCACTCAACTGGTGATAGCCCTGCCCACATCCATCCCCCTGACGAGAGGGTGGATGAAGAGGTGCACGCCTTCCTGCAGCAGCTACCTCCACTGAGGGGAGACATCACTGTTCTGAGGTCCACGCTCATTCCAGGTGGGTTTGAGCTACTTTCGCACTTTTTCCACTACTGTAAATTCAAGCACTTTTGAAAGTGCTTGAAGCACTTTTGAAAGTGCTTGAATTTATATAAGATTTATATAAGAATAGAAATTGAAGTTCTTTTGATTTTGATTTTGTACTTAGCTAATATGAAGCAGCACAGTTGGGAAGTGTTCACACATTCAAGCCTCTCTCTTTTGAATTGTTGTCTGTGAGCTTCTGTAAAGCCTGCTAGCTCTCGTCATTATAAAAATTCTCAGTGTTGTAACAATAATTAACCTTGATTTGTGTCTCAAGCTATGCCATGTTGGGTCCTTGAATCTGAGGGAATTGGGCCTGGAAAGTCCTTGAAAAGTCCTTGAATTTGATGTTCAAGAAGGTGTGGGAACTCTGACTTAGCAGGGTTCGTCTGAACCTGATAAAAGAAAAGAGCATATTTAGAGTGTCACATGACATTATCCCCTCGGACTCTCCCATCTCACTCTCTGTGTGTGTGTGTGTGTGTGTGTGTGTGTGTGTGTGTGTGTGTGTGTGTGTGTGTTCTCTGTCTCTCTCTCAGCAGACTGTTTTGGCCATGGCTTCAGCACCCGTGCAGGCGGTGTGTCCACCGTGCCCAGCCTGTCCTCTCTGAACCTGTTCAGCAGCAGCAGGAGGAGGGACCCCCCGGCCGTGGTGCAGGAGAACAGCCGCCGCCTGGCCCTGCACGCTGGCTTCCACCCTCAGCCTCTACACCTGGTCAAGGTAGGCTAAGCCCTCAGCCTCTATACACCTGGTCAAGGTAGGCTAAGCCCTCAGCCTCTATACACCTGGTCAAGGTAGGCTAAAGCTTCTGGCATACTCTTTGCGCCCAGCCAAGCGCATAGGGCGCGCGGCAATTATGACGTAATTGCACGGGGCGTGTCGGGGGGCGAGGCCTGAGCGCAGCGCGGCGCGTCCATGGAGATTTTTCTATCAGCGCATTGGGTTTTGCTGCCTGTGCCTGTGAGATCTCCGTGGTAGGCTATCAGCGGATATCTGTTGTGATTGAGTCCTCACCGTCGTAAAGTCGCCTTCAAAGCATGATGTTCGATTATAACGAACTAGTTGTGTGGCTTAGCCTTCCCAAATGTTGAGGGTCGTTTTTTAGAATTTAATACATAGAATTGGGAACGTTACATTCAATTTCATTCAGACTGCCTGGAGGAGCGAGCTGAGCACTGAGTATGTTCTGTTTTGGCCTGCGCAGAGTGCATGCACCCTCCTCGGAGCCCCGCCTCCAGCGCGTGCGCGAAGAGTATGCCAGAAGCTTAAGCCCTCAGCCTCTATACACCTGGTTAAGGTAGGCTAAGCCCTCAGCCTCTATACACCTGGTCAAGGTAGGCTAAGCCCTCAGCCTCTATACACCTGGTCAAGGTAGGCTAAGCTCTCAGCCTCTATACACCTGGTCAAGGTAGGATAAGCCCTCAGCCTCTATACACCTGGTCAAGGTAGGCTAAGCCCTCAGCCTCTATACACCTGGTCAGGGTAGGCTAAGCCCTCAGCCTCTATACACCTGGTCAGGGTAGGCTAAGCCCTCAGCCTCTATACACCTGGTCAAGGTAGGCTAAGCCGTCAGCCTCTATACACCTGGTCAAGGTAGGCTAAGCCCTCAGCCTCTATACACCTGGTCAAGGTAGGCTAAGCCCTCAGCCTCTATACACCTGGTCAAGGTAGGATAAGCCCTCAGCCTCTACACCTGGTCAAGGTAGGATAAGCCCTCAGCCTCTATACACCTGGTCAAGGTAGGCTAAGCCCTCAGCCTCTATACGCCTGGTCAAGGTAGGCTAAGCCCTCAGCCTGGTCAAGGTAGGCTAAGCCCTCAGCCTCTATTGTTGTGCAGTGTACATTTTAAAAACTGCGACAGTTCACCAACTTTAACACAACATATATTATACATCAGACTCTTGAGCTACTTCTGCTCTCACTCAGAATGTCAAAATATAAGCGATGTGATGTATAGTTTTTGCGATATTAACATTTGTTTGGCACAACTCATACTAGTTAACTGCTGCGGGCTTCTGCATTTCTGAGGGATTTGTTGTTGTGACATCACGGTGATTCCAGTGTCAGGGGCCCTCTTTAATGTTTTGGTTGCACCTGTGTTACTTCCTGCCGTTGGGACACAAAATGGCTGTTGTGAAAAAGGCGAATAGCCTGTTGTTGACAGATGTTTGGTCGTTGCAGGTGAACCATGCCAGTGATGTGTGGGTTATGGGACAAGCCGAGCCAGAGAGCTATGATGCAGTGGTGACCGATCAACCCGGGGTCGTCTTAGCAGCTCCGGGTGCTGACTGCATGCCCCTTCTATTCGCTGACCCGGTGTCAAAGGTCATCGGAGCCGCTCATGCCGGTGGGTAATAAGGAAATGCCGATGCAGGATCACCTGGGGGAAATTCAATCATGGAGCATTGAGGCCACGATATATTCTGTTTCTTTTGCAGAAATGTTTTTAGCATCCTGAACAGTGTTGGGCAGTAAAGTGAAGTAAAGTAAAGTAACATGTTACTGTAATTGTATTACTTTCCCCAGTAACTAGTAATGTAAGGTATTACAATTTCCAAAAACAGTAATTATATTACAGTTACTAATCCAAGTAACTTCAACTTCAAGTGTGGACATAAGCCTGGCTATACCAGATGACTGCATTGCCAGAACACAATTCGTTTTTGTCCTAGGTAGACAAATAAATAGAAAGTATGCACTTTGGCTGATTCTTGACTCCTCCTGTAAGGTGAATTATTGTTCCAATAAAGTGGATTCAGGCTAAACAGATTGTACATCACCTTTTCAGAAGGGGCGGATGGGGGGGGGGGGGGGGGGGCTCTGTAGTAGAAAAAGTAATAATGGTATAGATAGCCTTTTTTTATTTGATCTATCTATATGCCTTTGTTGTTGTTGTTGTTAAGTAAAGTAAACTGGTATCTATATGCCTTTGTTGTTGTTGTTGTTAAGTAAAGTAAACTGGTATCTATATGCCTTTGTTGTTGTTGTTGTTAAGTAAAGTAAACTGGTATCTATATGCCTTTGTTGTTGTTGTTGTTAAGTAAAGTAAACTGGTATCTATATGCCTTTGTTGTTGTTGTTAAGTAAAGTAAACTGGTATCTTCCCCAATCTTGCCTACAAGCCCATAGAGAGCCAAAGCCCCTCCACTTCCGGTCGGACCCTATGCAAACTAGCAGTGGGGGGTAGGGCTGCACGATATTGGAAAAAACTGACATTGCAAAATATTTAGTTTCTGCGATTATTATTGCGATATGAAAAAATACAGGAATTTTCACCCAATGACTTTATAGCCTTGCCACTTTCAGAAGGTAGTGGGTAAAGTGCGTGGGTGACATAGTATTAGTAGCAAGTGTTCTTAGCTGCAGCCACAGTGATTGGCAGGATGCTAGTGTGCTAAGTGCTGAGTATCAACCAGCAAAAAGGTTATAGCCTGACGTGTTTGAGTTAATTTTCCTTATTACTTGACATTGCCCGTCCTGCGATGTGACTATTGTGCATGCACACATTGCGATGACGATGCTGAAACGATATATTGTGCAGCCCTAGTGGGGGGGGAAATGAATTGTGGTGGATGGTGACATTGGTGAGAGACTTTAGATAGTTTTTTGATCCCGTCTGAATTGTGCCATGAGGTACACAATCATATGATGTTTGTCAATTTAAAAGATTAGATCACTTTGCAAATCAAGAAAGTCTTAATTTGTCATAAAAAGTTTGCACTATAAGTTCTAAATCAGAAAGACTACACATAATCAGTCAGTGACGTCATAACTCTCTCTCGCCAGACCATGTTGGTGTTGGTGTGACGTATATTGTGCGAGACGAGCGATGTAGTTGATTGAGCGTTTTCATACGAAACTAAAAGTTAGGTTTCAGTTTGACGACAACTGCGGCTTTCTTGACATGTCTTTTAAATTGACAAAATGTACATGTGGACTTCAATTCAAACGTCTCTCACCGTTCATCACCACCATTTTCCCCCGCGGCTGGTTCGTAGCTGAAGCAGGAAGTAGGCGGTCACTTTGGCTCTCTATTGGTGGTCAGTTTATCCAAACGCACAAAAACACATTTCTCTACTTGCCCATTAGGTTGGAAGGGGACCCTGATGGGGGTTGCTATGGCAACGGTGGACGCCATGGTGAGAGAGTTTGGTTGCCAGGTGAGCGAGGTGGTAGTGGTGATTGGGCCATCCGTGGGGCCATGCTGCTTCACCCTGGGGAGAGAGCAGGTCCTGGAGTTTACCTCCATCCACCCCGACTGTGTCCCCGATCCACACGCACCCAGGCCACATGTCAACATCCGCCTCGCCACCAGGTACACACGCACCACATGGATCACAACACAACACAACACAACACAACACAACACAACACAACAGAATAGAATAGAATAGAATAAAATAAAATAAAATAAAATAAAATAAAACAGAACAGAACAGAATAGAATAGAATAGAATAGAATAAAACAGAACAGAACAGAACAGAATAGAATAGGACAGAATAGAATAAAACAGAACAGAACAGAACAGAATAGAATAGAATAGAATAGAATAGGACAGAATAGAATAGAATAAAACAGAACAGAACAGAATAGAATAGAATAGAATAGAATAGAATAGAATAGAATAGGACAGAATAGAATAGAATAGAATAAAACAGAATAGAATAGATAGAATAGAATAGAATAGAATAGTCCTAGCCTCAACAGACTACGAGATGAGATACTGGACATTCAATCGTCATCTCAGAATCAGAATTCTTCATTTGCCAAGGTATATTTTCACATACTAGGAAATTGTCTTGGTGTGGTTGGTGCGCATGTAATTGATAAGAACAAATATATGAGAAATATAAAAATAAGATATAAAGAATCTAAAGAGATTATAAAATATTATAAAAGGATTCTGATATTAACAGATATAGACAGTATTAACAGTATTAACAAACAGTCTTGACAGCTAGGTGAGGTAGACTAAGTTTGCTGTTGTTGATATGTACAGGGTCAGGGTGCATCAAAGGGAGCAGCAGTAAATGAGCTTTGTGTCGACATGGTTTTGTAGATAATTGACAGAGTAATAGAATATGTACAGTGATAAGGTGCATGATAGTACAGTAGGCTATATCAGCAGTAATGAGATAACAGAGTAACACAATATGTACAGTGAGAAGGTGCCTAATAGTAGCAGCAGAGTAATGAGCTTTTGTATTGCAGATGGGGTTACAGGTATTGACAGAGAAGCATAGTGGTGTGCATTTAGAGGGTTTGAGGGACAGTGCGGTGTCAGACTGTGGGTGTGGGTGTGTGGGTGTGTCAGATGAATACCGGCAACATTCCCTGACACCTCCCTTTATATCGACCCTACTTTTCCATACATGTAGTAATCACACAAAGCAGAACTTGCCTTAAAGCCACAGTTCTTATCTGTCACGACGGGCTGTTTGTGTTCTTTTATTGCATGCAACTGAGGGGTTTTTGTCCTGTCCGCCTGTCTTTTCTGTTCTTCTGGGTTTCCACCAAGAAACCATAAGAATAGTACTTAAAGGTATACTATACAGAGTTTCCCTTAACTCATTGAGTGCCACGGACGTCGATCGACGTCAAAGTAAATAGTGACGTAGAGTGCCACAGACGTCGATCGACGTCAAATGCGTTTTTTGACGGTGGGATGTGGATCAAAGCCTCCTGGATCTCCTGTACAAATATTGTAGCTTTTGGAGGTGTATAACCTATTTTACAGACCCATTAGGTGGCGACAGTGCTCTCCAGATTAGAGGAAGGTCTGGAAAACTGCAGGAAAAACCCCCGTGATCAAAGAGAAACCGCTCATGCTGCAGCCAGAGCCATATAGATGGCTCTGACTGCAGCTTGGCTGCAGCTGATGTTGGCTGCCAACAGCAGTCAATCCGCGCACACAACTGAGCTCCTCTGCCTCTGTCTGTCTGTCTGCATAGTTTCTTCACACGATTAGCCGCCAGAAAGGCAGCACCCGACGCCGAAGGGCCAAACCTTTCCATGCAGTCCGGTTTGCCATTTCCTTGTCGCGCTGGGAGCCGGCGCAAAAAAACGGAGGCTCCGAAAATAGACTGGGTGCGTGTGGGGAGGAGTTTGCAGCTGAGGGGGGAGAGGGGGGTGGGGCACGCATGCACCACACAACTACACCACGTCACTACATCAGAAAATATTATCTTCAGACTCAGAATGTGCTTGAAATGCTGCATTTCACAAAAGGCGGAATAACTCAGCTTCTAATTTGAAAAGTGTCTTTTTGCTCAAAACAGCCTATCTTCTCCGGCTCATAACTAAAGAACGGAAAATGGGATCAATAAACTTTTTTTTGTAGATGATAGAAGAGAGTCTCATCGTTCTTTGTGCGTGTTCGGTGTTTACATAGTAATATCACACAATATTCTGTGGGCCTTGAGAAATCACTGAAAACGCTCTGAAACTCTGGCACTGGGAGCGTCCGTTCTCCAAAAGTGGCTGGCACTCAATGAGTTAATTTTCCAACAAATAAATAAATAAACTTATTTATTTGTCAAAAATATTTTGTGAACTGGAATTATTTCTCTTGTCAGACATTATGAGCAGAGATAGAAATTGGAAATTGTCTTGAAACTACATATTATATGAGTAACTTATAAGTGTCCTCCCCCTCTATGATGTTACTGAATAAATCAAACGTCCAATTCTCCATCCCAGAATACTTCTGCAAAAAGGTGGGATCCTACCTAAGCATATCCATGACGACACGATGACGGACAGGCCATGTGTGACACCCTGCACATCTTGTCACCCTGAGGCCTTCTTCTCCCATGTCCGAGATGGACCCAACTTTGGCACTCAGGTGGGCTTCCTGTGGATCCAGGAAACAGGAGAACCGGCTGGACCTACAGCAGGCAAAACGCTGTAGAACAGAATCAGAAGTTTGAGAAGCTGCCTTTGCTTTCATTTTACATTTTGAATGGGACTGTTTTTGGTGGGGGGGTCATAGGGAATAGATTTTATTCATGTTTTTTGTTGTTCAATGAAAAAGTCCATTAAAGTTCTTCTCACAAACAAAGTACAAAAAAGAATCATTTTTGCATAATAATAATAATGCATTGTGAATAATGAATTATGCATAATGAATATTATGCAATTTACAAATTCCCGAGTAACTTAACTTCCCATGATAAATTTACGGGAAATTGTACACCCCTTTGCAACCCTATACTGCTAAGTCTTATACAGTAGTAGACTGTTCTAAAGGCCCATTAACTGCACTGTAAAACAAGCTTTAACTGTGCTGCTTTTAGGACCAATTAAGACCAGGCCATTCCTAAAATAAATTATTTCTAATGTAGAGAAATTGAGATCACAGGAGTCCTGTCTGGTTGCAGTGGGTTGGGTAATGGCACAAAACGGACACAAGAGGGCAGCATTTGCTGATTGATGAATCTGCACGTTCTTATGCAGAGAAGCTGTGGCTTTACAGGTGAATGCGCAGCTTTGTAGGCTGCATTGTTATCGATGTAGAAAATGTACATATAAATATAACATTGGTTCTCAATGTGGGTGCGGGGACCCCCAGGGGGTTCCAGGGGGTCCACAGCAAAAGGGGAAATAATTTATTTATTTTGGTCATGGGTTAAAATCTTATCAGATGGAGGACCCTGGTCTAATTTCTGTCAGTTTATCATTCAAGATTAATTTTAATAGCCACAGTGAGTATTGCAAACGAGGAATTTGACTTAGTGCAGTATGCACTTCTGCTTCTGCTATTGATCACATCAATAGCAGAAGATGGAGCAAATAGAAAACAATCTCAAATTATACATTGCAAAGTTAAAGTCCTTTAAGTGCCATATAATGGGGGTGGGGGGGGGGTAGGATAGTGTCCGTGGGATAATGTCCAGTAAAAGTCCTTTAAGTGATATATAATGGGGGGGATCGTGTCCGTGGGATAATGGTTGCAGAGTCGGTTGTGCTCAGGGGCCAGAAGGGGGAGAGGGAGTCACAAAGTCCTGATTTGTGGGGGCATTCGGGTCTCATTGAAGAGGCGAATGGCAGTTGGGTAGAAGCTGTCCCTGTGACGAGAGGTTCTGGTGGTACTGCCAAGTCTTCTGCCATGGGTGAGGACCCTGAAGAGTTTACTGTATGTCCTGGGTGGGTGGGGTCGGGCATCATTTTCTGACACCGCTTTAGCATCCTGGCAGTGTATAGGTCCTGAATGGATGGCAGGCTGCACCCGACCACCTTTTCACCTTTTAGGGGTCCTTCGGTGTAGAATTCACACTCCCAATATGATTATGTTTAAGTTTATGAAACTGATTCAGGATGTTACTGGGAGAGAGCTGTGAGCATGGTGCCATTTCAATTTCCCTGGATCAATAAAAGTTGAAAAATATATTTTGGTCTGATTGAATTGCATTGAAGTCCCACAAATTCTTCACTCTCTCAAGGCGAGTGGCATCTTTTCCAGTGAAGGATCATGATTCTGTTAGTGTTAACTTAGTACTTTAGTAGTTGTGTGTGTGTGTGTGTGTGTGTGTGTGTGTGTGTGTGTGTGTGTGTATGTGTGTGTGTGTAGTAGTTTGTGTGTGTGTGTGTGTGTGTGTCTGTGTGTGTGTGCATGCATGTGTGTGTGTGTGCGCGTGTGTGTGTGTGTGCGCGCGTGTGTGTGTGTGTGTGTGTGTGTGTGTGTGTGTGTGTGTGTGTGTGGAGGGAGGGTTGCTGGCATGCCTCTGGGCTCGGGACATGTCTTCTAAACTCTTTCCAAAACAAAAGCCTTCAGGTTGGATATTTTGGAAACACTTTGTAAATCCTGTGTTTCGCAGAGCCTCTCCTCACGGCCTGGTTCAGGCCAGGTCACGGAGGTTGACTGGAAATAGGAAATGTATGGACTAACAACAAAGCAACAAGACGACATGTTATGGAATTGGAAGTGTATGAGCTTCGGTGTCAGCCATTATTCATTTTTAATTAATCCATTCATTTTTGCACCCTAAATAAAACTGTGCCAATCTTGCCTGCGAGCCTATGTTCAGTTGACATGGTGAAAATTGAACAAAATGTTACATAGAATATTATACTTCATTTTAGCTATTTTTCAGATGTAAATGGCAACTCAGGACCCACTTATCGAGATGTATTTTTGCACCCTGAATCCAACAGTGCTAAGTTTGAGTCTATGTGAGCTTCCGTTCAGTATAGTAGATACAGTGAAAATCGTACAAAATTTAACATAGAATAGACTTTGATTTTTAGCTAGGGGACCACAATGGAAATAAGCCTTCGGGCTTTATTGTGTTTTTATCCTCGGTGATATGTTGTTTTATGTCCTGTTTTTATCACCAAATAAAGTCAATCAATCAATCAATCAAGCTATTTTTAAGATTTGAAAGCAGTGTCCTGTCTTGTCTGAGGTCAAATGCAAAATGAACTAGAGCCATATGATCAAATGTATCATGACCTCATTATAGCATAAAACACAATATTGGATTTTTGGTGAGGGTCTTTCTATGATAAGGACGCCATCATACTCCTGTTCAGTGTGCATTTTGCAGGTTAATACACACACACACACACACACACACACACACACACACACACACACACACACACACACAGCGGCTGTGTAGGCTACATCCATTCTGTTTCACACAGGCAGGTGTTAGCTACAGCAGGGGTTCCCAACCTTTTTTGTGATACATGGGAAAAAAAGTCGCAGACCGGTTGTCTATTTTAATGGTTTTAGTTACATATATATTTACTCACCAGGTGGCGACAAAGGATAAATAACAGCTTTTTGTGTTGTACTGTATGTAGCCTACAGTTTTTACGTTTTTGTTTGTTTGCCGGTACCAGTCCGCGGCCCGGTGGTTGGGGACCACTGAGCTACAGCACACATGAATAATGGAAGATCCCTGCTCCTGTTACAACACAGGTGCTAATTAAGCACTATTACACAAGAGGGTGTGCTTTACGACATTATTGGCACGACATGCGGTCAGGTCAGAGGCGCTTGCCAATAATGACAAACCCTCGAGTGTCATATTATCATTTAACAACAGTTGCCAACAAAATGTAGGGCAATTCGCACCCAAAATAAAATGTCAACAAGCCACTTGAGCTAATGTTTTCAACATATCGTGATTTTCCAAGCTGAATAATTAACAATATTCTTGTAACTAAGATAAGATATCTATTCGTTGATGTCCCGCCCCAGGAAAGATTTAGCCACTATATTGGCAAACTTCACATTCTATTTTTAAGCTATAGTAGTAGCAGTGACCTATATGGGCTGCTACTCAACTCTGGTGGACAATAACTACAAGTGCAGCCTCATGTAGCTCGCAAGGGATTATGGGACACGGGGGATGGGATAAGAGCCTAGGTGCTGGCCTATGTAATCAGTTTTCCTCTCCAAGCTGAGGTCAACTCCACCACTCCACCCAGCTGTGCATACAGTACGCTTGTTAACTAGCCCATTGACCTTTTTCACAGGAGCCATTTTATGTCTAAAATGCAGGGTAACCACAGGTGCAACCAAAGCATTAATTAGTGTTTCCAACTTCCAATCCATTTACAGTAGGTGTTTCCAACTTTCAATCCATTTACAGTAGTTTAATGTTTTGGTTGCACCTGTGTATACCATCGACATCATAATCTCAGTGGTGTATACACTGCCTTTTAGACACAAAATGTCTGCTGTGAAAAAGGCCCACTGTTTTACTCTTCTCGGCCTCTGAAACAGCACTCAGTCAATCCTGGGACACTCCAACTCTGAAACTCTGAAAGCCATTCAAATGAAATTCAGTCAGCTTTAGTCAGGGACGAACCTCCATCATATCAGAGGCGGCTGGCCAACATATTTGATTTTGAATAAAGAGGCCAGTATCAGCAAACTGTAATGTCTACCTAGAGGTCAAAGGCCCAAAACACACTTATTTATAATTCGTTTGCCCAAGATTTATTGACTGAGGATCAGTCAACATCCTCTCCAGCAGTGAGGACGGAGCATCCATCACAAAAACACATCCAACACAGCATGGGGCCAAGGCAAATAAACTGTTCAAACACACACACACACACACACACACGCACACGCACACGCACACGCACACGCACACACACACACACACACACACACACACACACACACACGCGCGCTTGTGCGTGCACACACACACACACACACACACACACACACACACACACACACACACACACACACACACACACACACACACACACACACACACAGATCCTCAGTCTGGGGTCAATGTGTACACATGCCACCTTCTCCCAAACCACTGAATTTAAAGTGAATTAAAATACACAAACACATTTCAATGTATATGCAGCCGACAGGATGTGTGTATAGGAGCACATGCAGCACGTGAGGATATGGTCAGCTGCTGGAGGGGTTAGACAGGGAAAACAGTCTCCTTCAATGTATGGCGTTACTGACCAAACACCCTGGGCTGTCCGGCTGGCCAGGTTCAGATGTGAATTCTGATGATACATATTGAAAGTGATGGTTCAGTGTAAACTTTAGAGTATATGCAGGAATCCTGAAGTTAGATTCAATACCTTTTAAGAATTTTTAAAGAACTTTTCAATAGAGCACCACAGGAATGAGTCCGGTAGCACTTCCGGCTCGTACGTGTAAAAGGCAATGGGATTTATGGGGATTTCGGTTAAATCCATGAAATGTCTCTGTGGTTAACACGTTTTAAATCCATGAAATGTCTCTGTGGTTAACACGTTTTAAATCCATGAAATGTCTCTGTGGTTAACACGTTTTAAATCCATGAAATGTCTCTGTGGTTAACACGTTTTAAATCCATGAAATGTCTCTGTGGTTAACACGTTTTAAATCCATGAAATGTCTCTGTGGTTAACACGTTTTAAATCCATGAAATGTCTCTGTGGTTAACACGTTTTAAATCCATGAAATGTCTCTGTGGTTAACACGTTTTAAATCCATGAAATGTCTCTGTGGTTAACACGTTTTTGAAACAGCTAATCTTGTGTTTAGCAAGATCATCTTCACAAACGAAAACCACTTTTATGACTTTTGAAGCGTAAATGTGATGTTGGTGTTATTTTAAGCGATTTTCAGAAAATGCTTCAAAAGTCATAGTGGTCCTCATTTGTGAATACTTTTTAATACTTTTTAGGGGCCTTAATTGACCCTAAATTGATTTATCAACGTTTAATACTTTTCAAGTCCCTGGTGAAGTTTGAGAACCTGGAGTCACCTAGGCTGTGACGAAAATGTCAAATCCTTCTTATGACAACAGACAGACAGACAGACAGACAGACAGTCAGACAGTCAGGCAGACAGACGGACGGAAGGATGGACGGACGGACAGGGAGACAGACGGACATGCAGGGTCAACATGGCTGTTGTTTCCACCCGGATGGAAAATGTTGCAAGAGATGTTGCTAAAACACATGTTCAGGTGACACAGTTCCCCCTCCAAAACACACACACAAACACACACACACGCACGCACGTACGCACGCACGCACGCACGCACGCACGCACGCACGCACGCACGCACGCACGCACGCACGCACGCACGCACGCACACACACACACACACACACACACACACACACACACACACACACACACACACGCGCGCTTGTGCGTGCACACACACACACACACACACACACACACACACACACACACACACACACACACACACACACACACACACACACACAGATCCTCAGTCTGGGGTCAATGTGTACACATGCCACCTTCTCCCAAACCACTGAATTTAAAGTGAATTAAAATACACAAACACATTTCAATGTATATGCAGCCGACAGGATGTGTGTATAGGAGCACATGCAGCACGTGAGGATATGGTCAGCTGCTGGAGGGGTTAGACAGGGAAAACAGTCTCCTTCAATGTATGGCGTTACTGACCAAACACCCTGGGCTGTCCGGCTGGCCAGGTTCAGATGTGAATTCTGATGATACATATTGAAAGTGATGGTTCAGTGTAAACTTTAGAGTATATGCAGGAATCCTGAAGTTAGATTCAATACCTTTTAAGAATTTTTAAAGAACTTTTCAATAGAGCACCACAGGAATGAGTCCGGTAGCACTTCCGGCTCGTACGTGTAAAAGGCAATGGGATTTATGGGGATTTCGGTTAAATCCATGAAATGTCTCTGTGGTTAACACGTTTTAAATCCATGAAATGTCTCTGTGGTTAACACGTTTTAAATCCATGAAATGTCTCTGTGGTTAACACGTTTTAAATCCATGAAATGTCTCTGTGGTTAACACGTTTTAAATCCATGAAATGTCTCTGTGGTTAACACGTTTTAAATCCATGAAATGTCTCTGTGGTTAACACGTTTTAAATCCATGAAATGTCTCTGTGGTTAACACGTTTTAAATCCATGAAATGTCTCTGTGGTTAACACGTTTTAAATCCATGAAATGTCTCTGTGGTTAACACGTTTTTGAAACAGCTAATCTTGTGTTTAGCAAGATCATCTTCACAAACGAAAACCACTTTTATGACTTTTGAAGCGTAAATGTGATGTTGGTGTTATTTTAAGCGATTTTCAGAAAATGCTTCAAAAGTCATAGTGGTCCTCATTTGTGAATACTTTTTAATACTTTTTAGGGGCCTTAATTGACCCTAAATTGATTTATCAACGTTTAATACTTTTCAAGTCCCTGGTGAAGTTTGAGAACCTGGAGTCACCTAGGCTGTGACGAAAATGTCAAATCCTTCTTATGACAACAGACAGACAGACAGACAGACAGACAGTCAGACAGTCAGGCAGACAGACGGACGGAAGGATGGACGGACGGACAGGGAGACAGACGGACATGCAGGGTCA